>NC_136637.1:29592492-29619992 GCF_949748355.1 Melanostigma gelatinosum
AGGATGTATAAAGTTAAAATGGCTGATGTGTAAGCAAACGGTTTACACATTCTGCACATTTAGAATGAAACTAGCATTCATTTGGACTTGGATGAGAGTCCAACTCTCCTGTTAATTAACTCCATAAATAAAACTGGGTCTTCAGCTTGCTCTATGCTCCACTATGTTCACCAGATGGTTAATAAATACAGGCAGGTGGTGTTCAGTGGGTTTATTTCACATCTGGAAAAGATGCAGCTGAGAGTAGATACACTCCTACAGCTGAGGCGGGTTCATCATTCGTTTGGCAGGTATTTCTAACATAATGATGGCGCTAGATGAAAAGTCAAGGAATCACTGAAGCGAGGATAGTTCACTCTGAGTGTGACATGAATGTCTGAACCAAACTTTCAGCCAATTCATCCCAAAGAAAATGGGGTGGAGTCTGGCACTGTTTTTGCATGTGAAGTTGTTGTTGGGCAGGTAAATGATGCATTCAGTGATACCAGCATTGGTACCATTGCATACCTGGAGGGCAGGTAAATAAGGGCACTATGTGGTATAATGGAAAACTACTGTAATAAGGCCGGCTGTGGTGGGAATAAATAAACTTGCAGCTTTAGTGAGGTTGTGCTTTTAGACCTTTCGCTGAGCCTCGTTGATCTTCATTCATTGTTGGCTTGAGTCAGAATGCGTGTGTTTGATGAATTAGGAGATAATGAAACCAACAGAGTGTGGATGGTTTCAGTTGACCTCTATTGTAGTTTGTAATTGGGGATAAAGACAGCCTTGATGCCGCTCTTCTTGTCCAGTTGCACTTTGGTTGACTTCTGTGGTCCGTAACCCTAAAAATGGACACTGAGTAAACTGGGGAGTAAGTCTACCCCGTCTTTATAACCCATATTGATCGTTGATTGGCTCGCGGGTGTGTTTATAGAGCTCGTCGCTCCTACGTCCTGTCAAGGATTGAACCTTCCTCCTTTCATTCGCTCTGCGCTCTGGCCTCCGCTCGTTTTGGGTTTCGCGGTGAAACTGAGCCTGGCTTCATAAAAATGTTCAACAGCAGCAAATAAAAACAGGGTCAGATGAGGAGAGCGTGGCACTATGGTAGCCACTAGCCACGGCAAACCCTGGTTTAGCCTGTCCCGTGGAAATGCTCTTCTTCTTCTGCATCCTCCTGTTATCTTCTCAGGCATCAGCTGGCATCCATTGTCTTCAGCTGGTGACAGGCTGGTTGATTGTGGTATGTTTAGTCACCGTCTTGGCTGGCTGAATGAAGAGGCGAGGTGGCGCTCACTGGAGCCTATTTGGCACGCATGTTCCGAATAGTTGTGTTTTATAACGGCATTGTGTTCAGAAGGAAATGGGTGGTGTTAGCTACTGTCTGCCAAGAAAAGTTGTACCTTCGCTCGTAGGAGTGTACTGTTATTCTAACACACACCCTGCTTCCCCTGCAGATGAGACTGTTGATGGTAGAGTTCCTTCTATGCCTGCTGGACTGTTGAAGCGTTTTTTCGGATCAAAATGTTCTGGGGACTCCTTGAGAGGAACCGGCCACCGGGGAGCTCCCCCATGAACTACAAACCTTTTTTCTGTTTGCATTCCCACCGCCAATAGCAGCCACACCTTCACCTGCACCTGTATCTATGTGATCAGACCCTTAGATTTTAGTAATATTCATATCTGGTAATATAGGAATAAATAAACAGCCACTGTTACATGCCACAATCATATAGACACAGGCAAAATAGTCGTCATGAAAGTAACTGCTGTGATTTCTGTTTGAATCAGCTTCTTCGGGTCAGTGGGTTAGCTTTATGCTACTGGGTTAGCTAGCCTGTATGATACTGGGTTAGCCTTTGTGCTACTGGGTTTGTGCTACTGAATTAGCCTTTGTGCTATTGGGTTAGCCTTTGTGCTACTGGGTTTGTGTTACTGAGTTAGCCTTTGTGCTACTGGGTTAGCTTTGTGCTACTGGGTTAGCTTTGTGCTATTGGGTTAGCTTTGTGTAACTGGGTTAGCCGTTGTGCTACTGCATTAGCCTTGGTGCTACTGGATTAACCTGTGTACTACTGGATTAGCCTTGTGCTCCTGGGTTAGCTTTGTCCTACTGGGTTAGCTTTGTGTAACTGGGTTAGCCTTTGTGCTCCTGCGTTAGCCTTTGTGCTACTGCGTTAGCCTTTGTGCTACTGCGTTAGCCTTTGTGCTACTGCGTTAGCCTTTGTGCTACTGGGTTAGCTCGCTGAGCAGTGGTACACTCATTCTTTGGCTCAGTGGGCGTTTGCTCATGAATGAGTTAACTTCTGGACTTCACTGACGGGGAATCTATCCGCATTTTCTTCCATTTATCTTGGATATACACTTTCCTTACAAAAGGGTTTTATAAAAACTTGCGGCACTAATGGTTCCTCTTGTAGCTTCTCTGAAATTGGAGCTTAAAAAGTTTTTATAAAACAGCGTTTTAATCACTAGGATCAGTCCTAGTTCTTGCAGTGTGGACAAAATTAAAATGGGGGTTCTTAGAACTTAGTTCTTGGAACTGAAAAAGTTATTTCGGTCCAAAAATGCCTTCTGTGACTCAACAAAGTCCCAACTCCCCCACCGGAGAGAACACTGCTGTTTAGGTCTCCACCATGTTCAGCACATTCCAGAGAAATAGAGAGGGGATTTAATAAACATTACCGTCTCTAAATGAGTTTACTCAGTAATTATACATAATGATAGATTATTAAGGCTGATTAATAAGGGGTTTTATTGTTGTGCTTGTTGGGTAGGGTTTGTGCCTCCTAGTTTATGCTCAGTCAACCCTCAGAGGAGCACAAGCTGATGAGTCCTGTGCCCTCCTCTGTTACATTGAGCCCAAACAAATGCACAATTTCCATTCCTTAGCTCCTACTGAGCAGCTGGTTTTACATTCTGCTAAGAGGGCCTGGCAGACCTTTGTGCCATAACCAGAACGGAAAACTACTAGACACATTTCATCAAAAACAAAGTCATGAGACTTGAAATCCTGAATTACAACTCTATTTTTGCAATTTTTAGTACACATATGTCGCACAGAAAAAGGACATATTTACTTCTTAAGAACTGGACAGATTCAGGCCGCCCGGCGGAAACAACCCGCTCTCACTCCCAACTCGTCGGATACCGAGGCTTGGTCAGTAGCGTGTGACACCGAGGCACCCTTCAGTGTTTGTAAGAAACGCACCGGACTTTCAACCTTTCAACTCACTCCAATGTAAACCCATCTGTGTCATTATTACACAATCAGCTGACGTAGTATAAAGAGTTACAATGTCAGCATCGGACATTCACAGGACTTTCACTCAGGAGATTGCTGTTCATGTCTGGTGTGAAACCAAGTCAGTGGTCAGTGACACATTTTACCTTCGTTTTAGTATGTAACCAGTTACGTAACTAACAGACTTATTTTAACCTTTTCCGAAGCCTTACCAGGAACTTTTGTTGCCTGAACCTAACAAAGTACTAAAAGCTTAGTAAACTTAGGTTAGCAGTTCATTTTTCTTTTAATAAACATGCGAAAACTATACATTTCCTGTAAACACAGAGAAGTTTATTTTAAAAAGACACTATGCATGTAACTTGTGGGAATCGACACAAAACCGACCGGTACATGGAGTGTCATAGTTTGAGGCTTTGGGCCACCGGCTGAGCGTCAGTATTTGACGAGTTGGGGGTTAGAACATCGAGGCGTAAAACATTTAAGCTTGCTGTTTGCTGACCTCTGTTCACTCAAGTTACATACTCACAAAACACACTCTTGCAGTCCCTCCAACATCGCCCCATTGCAAAAAGAATAGTTGTTTGTCTGATGATGTCGTGTTTTCTCTGTGTTTGATTTGATGGTGTCCAAATGATTTGTATTGTGCATTCCACATCAAACAGAGAGCATATGGCTGCAAAGTCCATCGTGAAACATTGTGATTAACGCAGCAGAAAAAAGAAACATGGCGGTCACCCAAAACGAGTCGTTGTAATCCGGAAAAATAGATTTAAAAAAACTGCACAGACATATTGGTTTGCTCAAACAAGCCTCTCTCGGTCTGTCTGGACCGTGTGTCTGATGCTGCTCGGGGGGGTTTTGAAGCGTGCCAGATGACTTTCGGCCTCGAGCGCCGACACACCAGCGGATAAGGTCTGTCCGCTCGTCAACAGCTCGTCATTAGTCTCATGTCACGATCTGTTTCCTACCGCTTCAACACACCGGCGTCTGGCTGCGTGACAGCCTGAGCCACGTTTCCGTTGTTCGACTGCACCGATAAGACGACCACGAGGAGTTTAGTTTCACGGAGGTTTTAGTGTTGAAACCGAGTGTCAAGCCTCTGCACTGCTCCAGCTGTCACTGCTGCTGATGAATCGCTCGTCTCAACAATGACGCAGCGTATAATCTTTCCCGTCTGACTCGGCCTGACTCATGCTCATTCGACTCCCGTTCTTTACATTCATACGTTCACTCCCCCCTCCCACATCTCTGCTCCCACACCCACTCTTGTCAGGTTGTGAATTTCTCCAGTCTGAAGTGCTGCTGATGGATTGCTGTTTGACTGACACACCAGAGTGCATCAAATCCAGTAATGGCTGAGCAGCAGGATGTTGGGAGCGATACGAACGAGAGATAGCGGGAAAGTCCTCAGGTCGGGCTCCTGGACAGACGGAGCAGCTGTTCTTCCAGCATTTTGGGAATTCCTGCCCCTCCCGCTGTCAATGAAGAGGTCGGAAGGTGAACAAGACGTATACATGACTTCTCCTTTAATAGGGTGTGAGAGGCTGTGCAGCACGTAGTGCGTCAACCCTGTTGCCAGAATAAAATTGGACGTTTCTGCAAATCACCAATACGATGAATCTCGACGTTTCTGAACCAGAAATGCGTTTTCATACAGATATTTCTACATACGTGTACATCAACATTACAGTGGTTGAACCATTCGTGGTGTTTTTGAAACTGCATTCTCAAACTGGCCCCTTCGTTAAGAGTCGCCCGTCAAACACAGACAGGCTAATCGTAGCTTAGCATCGTCCAGTTCACTGTTTTCACTGCGGAATCAGTCGGACATCTTGTATATATCCTTTAAAAGCACATTTTAAACCCTTCTTCTGCTTCTCTCTGAAATCGCCTTTTCGTTTTACAAAAACAATAATATGTATTCAGTGAGTGAATGAGTTGTGACATGTGTGGACTCCATGGTAGCTCTGGCATCTTAATGGAGTGGCATGTTTAGGCAACAAGATTAGAATAGATTCAGTAAAATATCACGTCTTGGGTTGAAATACGGTACCTTTGGTTTCAAATCGGACAACAACATCGGTCTCCTGGGTGAAAGTCCTGTGTATGACCCATCCACCAACCAAATACTAACGTCAAATACAAACCTAATCAGAGAGAAAATACTTTTTTTGGAACGTAATTGACAACACAGTTTGGTTGTATGGGAACGTTAACGTCAGTGTGTCAGCGGACTGATCTGATGTGTCATAATGCACTTTAAAAAGAAGATATAGGACATTAGCACTGATGAAAGCAACAGACTCCCACAAATCCCGACAGTTGAGGCCAGCACTTAATGTGTGTGTGTGTGTATGTGTGTGTTTGTATGAGATGGGTCATGTGACCCCCCTTTTGTCTGATCCTGCGTTTGATGTGGTAACATGGTGCTGAGGGGTCTGCTTCAATCACAACCCTGTGAAGAGAGATGAGACGGATGAAGCTGGTCGTCTCTCATCCTTTTCTGGGTCCCAGATCAGGGAACAAAGACCCCCCAAGGGAGGTGGTACGAGGACCAGGCGCCTGCCCAGACACACAGGCCTCTGATTGGAAGGAGGGGAAAGGGTGTATCTGCTTCCCGTAACACGGCGTCTCGCCGCTGCCTCAGGGTGGCTGACGTTTGGCAGATATGGAATCTCAGACATGCCCAGAGGGTGTGTGTGTGTGTGTGTGTGTGTGTGTGTGTGTGTGTGTGTGTGTGTGTGTGTGTGTGTTATTGACATTGGTTAGATTGGCAGTCCTCCATCGGGTTAGGCAAAGGTATATTTATGTTCAAGTCTTTGTCAAGAAGAGTAATGGCCCTTGCTTGCTAAGATTTGTATTGATTTCAGGATGATTCCTATTACCTCATGGTCTGAGTTGCAAGTTTTCGCCTGTATAGTAATATTAATTTCTTTTGTCACAAAGTGGAATACGTAGATTGTCAGTCACAAAGCAATGGTGAATTACTGTGACTCATATTTAAGACCTCTTTCCTCTACTAAAAACATATTATTGTATCTGGTAGGAATAGAAACAGGCTACGTCATCATTTTCTTTGAAGCACTGTCTAGACTGTGTTGTGCTAAAAGTCACAATGAATTGAACGCACAGTAGAACACCGTTAAAGTAGTACCGGTAGTTTAAAATGTTTGCATGATGTATGTTTGTAAAGTCTACTCTGGATAAAGTTGTACTGAAGTATTTAATCAACATCGTGGTCTTCTTGCAGTAAACTGTAGTCTGCCTGTTGCTCTGATTGGTTAAAGTAACCACAGTGGTGATTCACCTCATCCTACCAGGTGGTTCTGTGAAGGCCGCGAGCTGCACAACTCTCCCGACATTCAGATCTGGAGGGATGGTGACCTGCACACACTGGTGATCTCCGAAGCGTTCGAGGACGACACGGGACGCTACACCTGCGTGGCTTCCAACAGCATCGGAGCAGACAACACCTCCGCAGAGGTTTACATCGAAGGTCAGACGCTTGCATGTCGGGAAACTATCGGAATGTTTAACTTTAAGGGATCGATATAGCTATACTGTTCTAATAAGGAGACGGTCTCTGCTGATATCTACATTTCATTATATGTGGGTGCTCTCAACGTCAGTGGATAAGATTGGCTGTACCAGATTTATTGATGAGATTTATTATTTTGCATACATTTAGCACTTTTAAAAACAGTATTTTTTATACTGCTGTTGAGGTGGCCTGCATCACATGAATCACCGCTTTTGTTTTTGTCACACTGCAGGAGCTTCGTCATCAGACTCAGAGGGAGAAGGAACTGGGTCAAAATCCAGATCAGGAACCATGCCTCAGTACGTGATAAGATACTCTATTATTTATATATATATACATACATATATACATATATACATATATACATACATACATACATACATACATACATACATACACACACACTTCTAGATCTGGTGATAGTGTGTTGCTGAGACAGAGAAAAGGTCATCTTCTCTAGATAAGTCGGTCTGAAAAATGCCACATTAGTGTCAGAATGTTTGGAAGATGTGTGGCTTTTGAAAAAATAGGTCCAATATTTACTTTGGTGACTATGGGGCAAAATAATTAGTCATAATCTCCCAATGGAGTAAACGGACTCAGGACCCGCTGCTCGTTTCCTAAAGGAAAGGAAGTGTGTTCCAGCGTGACCTCTCGTGACCCGACGAGCCTTGAACTCCTGAGCGGGTTAACTGAGCCCTGCAGCAGTTTATCAGGTCTGCTGCCTTTAACTAGGCCCCTTACAAGGGCTTTAAAGAGCCACAACCCTGAGCCAGTACACAGGCCACAGCCTAAATAATGAGAGCTGCAGAATGTTAATATGGTGAAAAATCACCCTGTCAGGATTGTCCCCTGTACTTATCTCCAAATGTTAAACTTTTAACTCTTTTCCTGCTTTCGCTCTCTTGTCTTCCTTTCCTCTTGAAGCATTTTCTTCTCATATAAGTGGGGTGGGGGGGGTGGGACAGTGTTGTTTGTACAGATCAAGATGAGGATGCAGGAACTTTTTTAAATGCTTCCTTAAAAGATCTGTCGACACAAAGCAGCAAACAACAACTTCTTTTGTAAAGATATAGAGGAGTAATGCCAACCTTCTGTGTGCTTTGTTTACATGCATCTTACTGGATGTTAGCCTCTCTGTTTTGTTCCATTAGCGAGCTAACAGCTAACGCTCTGCACTGCAGAGTTGCAATGTTAGCACAGTTAGCGGCTAGCCAGGGGCTCAGCCGTCTCCATGTTGAGAGACAATGGATATGCACAGAATTACCTTTTGAACACTTTAATATTACAAAATAAGATTTTAGATTTTTTTGTTGTTGCAATTTTTCCTACAGAACTTACTTGCCTGGTTAAAATGTGGCACACATGTTTATTTTCATGTCGATTCAGGTCAAGATGCATATTTACTTTGTACTTCTCCAAATGTTTTTCATTATTATCTGTTGTATAAATCTTCCTCCAGCTGGACTACTTCCTGGTTCCCTTTCTGTTTACACACTGAAGCCAAGAGCAGTGATAGCATCTTAACTGCTGGGGAGACAATTTTCTTTGATTCAAGTATTATATTCTAACTAAAAGCATATCGAGTTGAGAAATGACTCCTTTTTTTTCTTGGGAACGTTTTTGTTTGGTTGCTGATCTTTGCTTTGTTCGTTTCCAGAGTTCAGAAAAAGACGACTTCAATGTCCCTGACGATACGCTCGTCCTCCCCCAAAACCTCAGCGGTCCTTCCTCATCGCTCCACCTTAGTGCAGTCCCTGTCTCAGCCGACACAGCGGGTGAGCAGCTGCAGCACACACAACAGCTGATCCGCACAACGCGGTCAAAGAAGTGGAAGATTCTCTTCAACGACAGTACATCATTTCATCTTGTTTATCTTCTCGATGCAGAGCCCAGTGTCGTCACTATACGAGGCGTCTGGTCCTCCGATATTCACCAAGGTACGTCTGCCTACGCAGTAAGACACTCACTCCATGGTCAAAAGTATGTGGACACCCACACAGCACACACGTGATGGTCATTAATATGCTGCTGCAAAAGGCTCATCTGGACGTTTTCTTCATAATATTTTGTACATTAATCTAACTCTGGTTGCTTACATACAGTACATCGTGTATGGAATACATACACATGCACTCCGTCTCCATGCCTTCCCTTAATAACAGCGTGCAGTGCTGTGGCTTTCAGCAGTGGGGGTCAGATTAAACACAAAGCTCAAGAACACCCCCCCTCAGGCTGTGGGTTTAGTGATGGTGGGACTGGGACAGGCTGAGGCAGAGCTCCCAAACCCACACGGGTCAGGTCTCTTTCAGCCAGTCAGGCCCCAAATCATTTTACACTTCATTACACGAAGACATTTGTTTTTCTTCAAGCCTCCTTTACAAAAGAAAAGCTGTAATCATCTCGGTGAGAGGATGTTCGGCTCTAGTGAAGTCAGCGCTGTGATGTCACCCAAACAACACACACACACACACACACACACACACACACACACACACACACACACACACACACACACACACACACACACACACACACACACACACACACACACACACACACACACACACACACACACACACACACACACACACACACACACACACACACGCGCTCTGGTCCTCCCAAAATATACCAAATAAGACACACAGTGACAAAGAGGAAGCGGCTCGCTGCTCACAGGAGCATGTATTCACGCTGACACTGAGTGCCTCTTGTTGATGGATACACGCAGTCTTTGTGGAGATAACGCCGTGTTGACAGTGGCTTCTCCCTCTAACCCCTATGTTGATGTTTCTCTTGGTTCTGCAACACTATGAGCTGCCGTATGATTGAATGGAGACAGGAGTTAAACAGCCATCTTGTGATTTGTATAAAGAGGCTGAAGTGAAACATCAGGACTCCATAAGAGTTTGAAGCCCGGCTGGTAAACTTAGACGATGAAGCGGTAACTTAGCAGTTAGCCTCACTGACTAAACTAAACAGAGATAAATGGATTTCCAGCTTCACTGCTTGATTCGTCGGTGACTCGCTGACCGGATGTTGTGACGTTCATCGACGGCGAGGGTGAAGCCAGATAGATGGTCCTGAACTAAAGCGATTCACTTCTCCTCCTTTAACTCACTGGAGACCGATATTCACAGAAGGAAGAAAAAGATATCTCCAAGCTGTGATTGGTTGTTGCTCGTCACATGACATGCTTCCATTCTATTTTGATTATTCATTATTTTGTTTCTGTGTTGCGTATCCTCTTCCCTTGTTGGCATAAAAACTGTCAAAAGAAATAAAACATATTTATGGGAGAGGACAGACTTGGACTTCTGCAGAAGTCAGATGTTTGCTTGACATCTAATCTGAAGACAACATACAGAATATGTGATATAAAATACAACGTATATCGTGTTCAGCAGTGAAACAGAGTGACTTGTTATCAGCCGTCTCTTCCTCGAACAGTGTTTCTTGACAGTGCGCCATCTTCAACAACCTCCATCCATCCCACGCTGTATCGATGAGGCACATTTATTCATTTCAGTCTCTCATTCCACACTTCATCATCCTTCACTCACTCGCTCCTTCTTCTCATAACCTCTCTCTCTCTCTCTCTCTCTCTCCTCCCCCCCGCGTGCAGGTGCTGCAGGACGCCCAGGCCTCCGAGGGCCAGGTGGTGGTTCTGGAGTGCCGGGTCCGAGGAAGCCCTCCTCTGCAGGTCCGATGGTACCGCCAGGGAGAGGAGATCCTGGACTCGCCCGATTTTAGGATTCTCCGGAAAAGTGAGACATTCCTTCTTAGTGGTCGTGAAGCCCATTGTGCAGCAGCTGAGTGATTTTAATAATATATGTTAATGTACGCTATTAATAGGGCTGGACCTGAATAATAATTATTTCATTCAACAAGAAGATTCAACTAGTTTGTTCCTTTTTATTTAATATAGATTATCTGGCAATCTAAAAATCCATTTTGAGTCGACTGAGGAGTTACTGACGGATGACTCGACTTTTTTGGGGGAAGCCCTGTAGCGCTAATCACTAAAATATCTGTTTGTCTCCTCTTCCCTCAGAGCCTCGATCTGCTGCTGACTCAGGTACGCCACGTCAATTCACATTAGCAACGGGGCTGTTGGATGTGTCTGAAGACTCACATCGAGTTTGATGGTTTCACTCATCAGCTGCAGCCTTTCACTTGGTTATGACTCCAGCTCATCACAAGATGACAAGTCTGCGTCATCTGACTCGTTTCACTTCTACACCAGAGTCATGACACATAACGCACATTATCACACACACACGATGACACACGCGCTCATTCACCTGTGTGAATCAGGGTCACTTCAGGTGTTACTCTCAGACTGTGAGTCACTCGGACGTCCCTGAACATCTGTGCTTCATGAGCAGTTACATCCAGGCTGGGTTGTCTTTGCCCTCCGCGTGTCTGGCTATAAAAACCTGACTCACCAGTCTGGGCTGACTCTCTCTCTCGATTACATCTCACGACACACAAATCAAGTGTCGACATCTCACTCCACATCTGTGCAGATCCCTGTTCACCAATGTCAACTCTTTCAACTCCCATATGGATCCAACGTTCACGATCATGTTCATTAGAAGGTGTATTGATGGCGGTTGTCTTCATTCTTTTAGATGAGATCTGCACCCTGGTGATAGCCGAGGCCTTCCCAGAGGACGGAGGTCTGTTCTGCTGCACGGCGTCCAACCCGTACGGCGCCGTTAACAGCACAGCACAACTCGCTGTCGCTGCAGGTGAGTCCAACACAGACGCTGAGCCGGCAGCGTCCGGCCATCAACAAGCAGCAGGCACCATGTGTTTACACCTCTTTACCTTTCTGAGGGAACTGAAGCTGTTATCTATGATCTACAAACACACCAGACTCATTCACTCACACTGATTCTACCTCTCAGGACAGGAGCTGCTGCTCCATCTGTTGCTGAGTTAGTGTCTGACTTTGGTGAATCCGGACTAACCCTTTAAAAACACCAAAGTCTCACAATAATACAAACCGATCGAAAACATTCTACTCCAAACTCATCGAGTAGTAGAACACTGACTGTGGAGAACCTCACACAAACACGCTTTAAAACATCCAAAGTGTCCTTTCAAGACTTTTGGAGGCACTTCAACCAATATTTGAATGTGTTTAGCTTCAGTAACAGACGCTGGTGTCAAACATAAACCAACTCTCGGCTCCAAAATGGTCCTTTGGAAACCTGTTGGTGATTCCCCAGACTACACACATATACATCAAACAAGAATAACATGATTCTAAAAAAGACACATTTATTTTTGACTGTATTTTTATATCGTCTAAAATGCTTCCAATGTCGGAAAATATCTTGTTTTCATAAAGAAAGCTCACGAAGATGGAACAAAAATGAAAAGGCAAATTTTGTCATTTGCAAAGTTGTGACGATGACGAATGACCCGTGGCTCGGTGACACGAACATCTGACGGTCCTATAATCCTGTGGAGGTTTGGCTTTTGTTATAAAAGTCATATTGCACGTCTCAACGAGACGAGCGTCTTCTGTCGTGTTTATCATCGTGCGGTCTGCGAGTGAGGCGTCATCTGATGAGCTGCTCTTTGTGAGGACAGCGGGACATAAATATGTCCGTGTGTGTTATCACAGACAGGACTCACCGCTCAGCTAAAGGAAAAGGCTGAATAAACAGGAATTGCATCAGCCTGACTGGACCCAGCTGCTACTTTAGATCAGATCAGCTGTGATACACTGTGTGTGTGTGTGTGTGTGTGTGTGTGTGTGTGTGTGTGTGTGTGTGTGTGTGTGTGTGTAATCTGTATCTACTGAGGTATGTGGAAGACAAACTAAACATTAAAGTCAAACATTTTCCACTTTTCTTCTTTGTTTGTTTCCCCCAGCAGCCGAGGACTCATCCAGTAATGGCATGTCTGCTGATAGCTCCGGGTTCGAGGATGTGGCCGCCTTCCCCCCACCTCCTCCTCCTCCTCCCCCCCCACCCACAGAGATCAGCCTCCTGGAGCTGCCACCCAAGATGATGCAGCCTCCGCCCGGCGCTTTCCTCATCAAGGAGCTCGAGATCTGGCCCGGTGCGTCTCCGGTACAGATGTGCTCAGAGGTAGAGGAGGATGAGGGAAGAGGGTCTGTGCAGAACGGCCGACAACCAAATCCAGCATCACCACCGAGTTCGCCTAAAGAGGCCAAACCCCCACCTCCACCACCACCTCTGCCACAGTCTGACGCTACAACAGATGTCACAGTCACAGCTCAAAGGCCACCAGACTCCCCTCCATCCCCAGGGAAGGACGGTCCTCCGCTGCCCACCAAGCCCAAACCAAAGCTGTGAGTAACCTGTCTGTCTGTGCCCAGAGGACGGGTCAGCCACCAGGCTGGGAGGGAGACAGGATGGGAGAGAGACAGGCTGGGAGAGAGACAGGATGGGAGGGAGACAGGCTGGGAGAGAGACAGGCTGGGAGAGAGACAGGCTGGGAGAGAGACAGGCTGGGAGAGAGACAGGCTGGGAGAGAGACAGGCTGGGAGAGAGACAGGCTGGGAGGGAGACAGGCTGGGAGAGAGACAGGCTGGGAGAGAGACAGGCTGGGAGGGAGACAGGCTGGGAGAGAGACAGGCTGGGAGAGAGACAGGCTGGGAGAGAGACAGGATGGGAGAGAGACAGGCTGGGAGAGAGACAGGATGGGAGGGAGACAGGCTGGGAGGGAGACAGACTGGGAGGGAGACAGGCTGGGAGAAAGACAGGCTGGGAGAGAGACAGGCTTGGAGAGAGACAGGCTGGGAGGGAGACAGGCTGGGAGAGAGACAGGCTGGGAGAGAGACAGGCTGGGAGAGAGACAGGCTGGGAGGGAGACAGGATGGGAGGGAGACAGGATGGGAGGGAGACAGGCTGGGAGAGAGACAGGCTGGGAGAGAGACAGGCTGGGAGGGAGACAGGCTGGGAGAGAGACAGGCTGGGAGAGAGACAGGCTGGGAGAGAGACAGGATGGGAGGGAGACAGGATGGGAGGGAGACAGGCTGGGAGAGAGACAGGCTGGGAGGGAGACAGGCTGGGAGAGAGACAGGCTGGGAGAGAGACAGGCTGGGAGAGAGACAGGCTGCTGGGAGGGAGACAGGCTGCTGGGAGGGAGACAGGATGGGAGGGAGACAGGCTGCTGGGAGGGAGACAGGATGGGAGAGAGACAGGATGGGAGAGAGACAGGCTGGGAGAGAGACAGGATGGGAGGGAGACAGGATGGGAGGGAGACAGGCTGGGAGAGAGACAGGATGGGAGGGAGACAGGCTGCTGGGAGGGAGACAGGATGGGAGAGAGACAGGATGGGAGAGAGACAGGCTGGGAGAGAGACAGGATGGGAGGGAGACAGGATGGGAGGGAGACAGGATGGGAGGGAGACAGGCTGGGAGAGAGACAGGATGGGAGAGAGACAGGATGGGAGGGAGACAGGCTGGGAGAGAGACAGGATGGGAGAGAGACAGGATGGGAGAGAGACAGGATGGGAGGGAGACAGGCTGGGAGAAAGACAGGCTGGGAGAGAGACAGGCTTGGAGAGAGACAGGCTGGGAGGGAGACAGGCTGGGAGAGAGACAGGCTGGGAGAGAGACAGGCTGGGAGAGAGACAGGCTGGGAGGGAGACAGGATGGGAGGGAGACAGGATGGGAGGGAGACAGGCTGGGAGAGAGACAGGCTGGGAGAGAGACAGGCTGGGAGGGAGACAGGCTGGGAGAGAGACAGGCTGGGAGAGAGACAGGCTGGGAGAGAGACAGGATGGGAGGGAGACAGGATGGGAGAGAGACAGGCTGGGAGGGAGACAGGCTGGGAGAGAGACAGGCTGGGAGAGAGACAGGCTGGGAGAGAGACAGGCTGGGAGAGAGACAGGCTGGGAGAGAGACAGGCTGCTGGGAGGGAGACAGGCTGCTGGGAGGGAGACAGGATGGGAGAGAGACAGGATGGGAGAGAGACAGGCTGGGAGAGAGACAGGATGGGAGGGAGACAGGATGGGAGGGAGACAGGCTGGGAGAGAGACAGGATGGGAGGGAGACAGGCTGCTGGGAGGGAGACAGGATGGGAGAGAGACAGGATGGGAGAGAGACAGGCTGGGAGAGAGACAGGATGGGAGGGAGACAGGATGGGAGGGAGACAGGATGGGAGGGAGACAGGATGGGAGGGAGACAGGCTGGGAGAGAGACAGGATGGGAGAGAGACAGGATGGGAGGGAGACAGGCTGGGAGAGAGACAGGATGGGAGAGAGACAGGATGGGAGAGAGACAGGATGGGAGAGAGACAGGATGGGAGAGAGACAGGATGGGAGGGAGACAGGCTGGGAGAGAGACAGGCTGGGAGAGAGACAGGCTGGGAGAGAGACAGGCTGGGAGGGAGACAGGCTGGGAGAGAGACAGGCTGGGAGAGAGACAGGCTGGGAGAGAGACAGGCTGGGAGAGAGACAGGCTGGGAGAGAGACAGGATGGGAGAGAGACAGGATGGGAGAGAGACAGGCTGGGAGAGAGACAGGCTGGGAGAGAGACATGCTGGGAGAGAGACAGGATGGGAGCGAGACAGGCTGGGAGAGAGACAGGCTGGGAGAGAGACAGGCTGGGAGAGAGACAGGCTGGGAGAGAGACAGGCTGGGAGAGAGACAGGCTGGGAGAGAGACAGGATGGGAGAGAGACAGGCTGGGAGAGAGACAGGCTGGGAGAGAGACAGGATGGGAGAGAGACAGGATGGGAGAGAGACAGGCTGGGAGAGAGACAGGCTGGGAGAGAGACAGGATGGGAGAGAGACAGGCTGCTGGGAGGGAGACAGGCTGCTGGGAGGGAGACAGGCTGGGAGAGAGACAGGCTGGGAGAGAGACAGGCTGGGAGAGAGACAGGCTAGGAGAGAGACAGGCTGCTGGGAGGGAGACAGGCTGGGAGAGAGACAGGATGGGAGAGAGACAGGATGGGAGAGAGACAGGCTGGGAGAGAGACAGGCTGGGAGGGAGACAGGCTGGGAGAGAGACAGGCTGGGAGAGAGACAGGCTAGGAGAGAGACAGGCTGGGAGAGAGACAGGCTGGGAGAGAGACAGGCTGGGAGAGAGACAGGCTGCTGGGAGGGAGACAGGCTGGGAGAGAGACAGGCTGCTGGGAGAGAGACAGGCTGGGAGAGAGACAGGATGGGAGAGAGACAGGATGGGAGAGAGACAGGATGGGAGAGAGACAGGATGGGAGAGAGACAGGATGGGAGGGAGACAGGCTGGGAGAGAGACAGGCTGGGAGAG
This sequence comes from Melanostigma gelatinosum, assembly GCF_949748355.1. Lineage (NCBI taxonomy): Eukaryota > Metazoa > Chordata > Actinopteri > Perciformes > Zoarcidae > Melanostigma > Melanostigma gelatinosum. The sequence goes on from NC_136637.1 coordinate 29,608,515, forward strand.
AGACAGGCTGGGAGAGAGACAGGCTGGGAGGGAGACAGGCTGGGAGAGAGACAGGCTGGGAGAGAGACAGGCTGGGAGAGAGACAGGCTGGGAGAGAGACAGGCTGGGAGAGAGACAGGCTGGGAGAGAGACAGGATGGGAGAGAGACAGGATGGGAGAGAGACAGGCTGGGAGAGAGACAGGCTGGGAGAGAGACATGCTGCGAGAGAGACAGGATGGGAGCGAGACAGGCTGGGAGAGAGACAGGCTGGGAGAGAGACAGGCTGGGAGAGAGACAGGCTGGGAGAGAGACAGGCTGGGAGAGAGACAGGCTGGGAGAGAGACAGGATGGGAGAGAGACAGGCTGGGAGAGAGACAGGCTGGGAGAGAGACAGGATGGGAGAGAGACAGGATGGGAGAGAGACAGGCTGGGAGAGAGACAGGCTGGGAGGGAGACAGGCTGGGAGAGAGACAGGCTGCTGGGAGGGAGACAGGCTGCTGGGAGGGAGACAGGCTGGGAGAGAGACAGGCTGGGAGAGAGACAGGCTGGGAGAGAGACAGGCTGGGAGAGAGACATGCTGGGAGAGAGACAGGATGGGAGCGAGACAGGCTGGGAGAGAGACAGGCTGGGAGAGAGACAGGCTGGGAGAGAGACAGGCTGGGAGAGAGACAGGCTGGGAGAGAGACAGGCTGGGAGAGAGACAGGATGGGAGAGAGACAGGCTGGGAGAGAGACAGGCTGGGAGAGAGACAGGATGGGAGAGAGACAGGATGGGAGAGAGACAGGCTGGGAGAGAGACAGGATGGGAGAGAGACAGGCTGCTGGGAGGGAGACAGGCTGCTGGGAGGGAGACAGGCTGGGAGAGAGACAGGCTGGGAGAGAGACAGGCTGGGAGAGAGACAGGCTAGGAGAGAGACAGGCTGCTGGGAGGGAGACAGGCTGGGAGAGAGACAGGATGGGAGAGAGACAGGATGGGAGAGAGACAGGATGGGAGAGAGACAGGCTGGGAGAGAGACAGGCTGGGAGGGAGACAGGCTGGGAGAGAGACAGGCTGGGAGAGAGACAGGCTGGGAGAGAGACAGGCTAGGAGAGAGACAGGCTGGGAGAGAGACAGGCTGGGAGAGAGACAGGCTGGGAGAGAGACAGGCTGCTGGGAGGGAGACAGGCTGGGAGAGAGACAGGCTGGGAGAGAGACAGGCTGCTGGGAGAGAGACAGGCTGGGAGAGAGACAGGATGGGAGAGAGACAGGATGGGAGAGAGACAGGATGGGAGAGAGACAGGATGGGAGAGAGACAGGATGGGAGGGAGACAGGCTGGGAGAGAGACAGGCTGGGAGAGAGACAGGCTGGGAGAGAGACAGGCTGGGAGGGAGACAGGCTGGGAGAGAGACAGGCTGGGAGAGAGACAGGCTGGGAGAGAGACAGGCTGGGAGAGAGACAGGCTGGGAGAGAGACAGGATGGGAGAGAGACAGGATGGGAGAGAGACAGGCTGGGAGAGAGACAGGCTGGGAGAGAGACATGCTGGGAGAGAGACAGGATGGGAGCGAGACAGGCTGGGAGAGAGACAGGCTGGGAGAGAGACAGGCTGGGAGAGAGACAGGCTGGGAGAGAGACAGGCTGGGAGAGAGACAGGCTGGGAGAGAGACAGGATGGGAGAGAGACAGGCTGGGAGAGAGACAGGCTGGGAGAGAGACAGGATGGGAGAGAGACAGGATGGGAGAGAGACAGGCTGGGAGAGAGACAGGCTGGGAGAGAGACAGGATGGGAGAGAGACAGGCTGCTGGGAGGGAGACAGGCTGCTGGGAGGGAAACAGGCTGGGAGAGAGACAGGCTGGGAGAGAGACAGGCTGGGAGAGAGACAGGCTGCTGGGAGGGAGACAGGCTAGGAGAGAGACAGGCTGGGAGAGAGACAGGCTGCTGGGAGGGAGACAGGATGGGAGGCCTGTCTGAGGTCTGGTGGGAATGATAGTGTCTCAGTGAAAGAGTTAACACGAGGGGGGAAATCCCGAACCCTGATTTTCAGAACAAAAGCATTCCCCCCGGCTTTCTTTCTGTCGGTGTCGATGTGGCATCGTGTTGGCTGCTTTCTGTCTGTGGCTGTAAACAGATCTGCGCGGCTTTGTTCTGGATGGCTCGTATTGTTTCTGTGTAACGTCGGACTGCATGGACAAAGCACCTTTGTGTGAGCTCCATGGGGATCAGGTATATGTCACCAGTTATTAGAGGAGAATTGAACGGCTTTGTTTTCACTGGTCCCGTTTGCTTTATTTTAGAGGTCTTGATGTGGACGAGCCTCTCGTGCATGGATTTTTATATCGCTCTATTTCATTTTTTGTGCCTTTATCAGGAAAGAATACAGTAGACAATAAATAAGTAGAGAGAGAGTTATATTATCATTCTATGTATTCTGTATACAGAATAAAATATTCTGTTTTTCGGTTAACTTTGTAACTTCTGCGCTGGGGCTACAGATGATAAGTAGCCTCTTGGCTAACTCTGGCGCATTTACAGCAATGTTTTTATTGATGTGCACCGTCCCTTATCAAATAAACCAATAAAGAAAGAAATAGAACAGAGAGACAGAATGATGGGACGGACAGTCCACGTCAGACGTGGACCAGAGGTTGCGATCACATGGCTACCATCTTTATCCCTCACTCGGAGAGCGCAGACCTCCACCGACGTTTAATAACTTTTTCCTCTACGGTCAACTTTTCACTTATTCAGTGAAATAATCTCTACAAGATGGATCGGCACCAAACTTTAATGTTGATTGTGAATGAATCCTAACGACTTCAGTAATGTTCTCATATTTTTGGATGGATTGCAGACATTCATGGTCCTCAGAGGATGTGAACTTTCACCTCCCGACCTTTCTTATCCAATGCTTTGGTTTCGTGATTAGCCTCGCTAATTAGCAAATATTAGCATGCTAACTTTCTGAACTAAAATAGGAAACAGTACACCTGCTAAACATCCACATGCTAGCATTGCTGACGTTAGCATTGAGCTCAAAGCACCACTGTGCTGCTTGCATGGTTGTAGACGTTTCACTCAATATTTCCTGAGGCAGAGAGATTCTATGTCGAGGTTTCTAATGTTACCGTCACCGTGTTGGACACTGCGAGCTGCAGCTAAAGCAGACGGTTAGCGGTGTTGCTGAGCTGCTTTTAGACTCGGGTTTGGCTCCAGAGCAGCTTGGTTCTTGCATTGCTCAGGCTATTTCCACTGCATGTGTACTGGACCTGATTCCTGTTGGTGGATGCCACAGTGCTGCATATCTGTCGACGTAAATGTTGTGACTTGTTAATTCTGTGCTTCCAGAGCTGAGAGTGTAGAGGAGGAGGCAGAACATTACAGGTAAATATTCGGCTGCGAGGCTGATGCTCTGGATGTGGTTTGAGTGGCGCCACATGTAGCTGAAGCAAACAGACACAACAGGAGAAATGATGGTCGGGTACCGGATATAATATGTAGAATTGCACTGCGCGATAACAAATGAGAGGTTGGACGAGTGGACTCAGCTGATCGTTTACATTGAGGTACTGTAAAATAATTATGACTGTTTGTTGTAGAAAATCTTACACATGGCAAGAGAGATTAATGTACCACATTGTGATATTCTGAGTTTCTTTACTCAGTTGCTGAGATAGAGATGTGACAAAGATAGAAAATAAACTCAGACTTCAATACAAGATGAGTGAGGCAGTAAAAGCTGCTTCTCTCACTTTATCCACAACAACATGAATACGCTGCTAAAAAACAATCAGCTTCCAACTGTGAAGCAATTAGAAGGCACACGCCATCCCTCTCCCCTTTAAATTCTACAATTACACCGTAAAAACCAGCAGCCCTGCTATTCACCAAAGGTCACGCTTCTGCCAGAAGTGTGTGTCCTCAGGTTACAGGAACAGAGACTGACCACTCAGCCTAAAAACCAAAACCCCGGAGCTCATCGTGGAGCTCATCGTTTCCTGTTTGTCGTGTGCCACATTGTGTACGGACCGTATATATATATATATATATATATATATATATATATATATATATATATATATATATATATATATATATATATACACACACACACACACACACACACTGTGTATATCGCTCCTTCTCTGAGCCACGTGCTGCTGCTATGAAACATTAACAGCAGCCTTTGAAATGCTCCTAGTTTGTTACTTTAATTGCATTTTACAGGAGTTCTGTTTAATAAGAGACACGACTTTGTAACAAACCACTTCGTAGACGTGCTATAACTTCGATAGACTGAGTGGAAACCACGACCCCTTTGTTGTGTATTTTTAGAATAAGACAATACTTTGAAATAGACTCGTTGTTTTGTTGGATTTTACGTTCAGGCAGTGCGGATCAGTACGGATCCGTTCACCTCAGGCATCGAGTCGAGACTTCAACACTTAGAGAATTAGTTCTACAGTTTTCTGGATTTTTGTACATATCAGCTTTTACTCCCAAAGAAATATTAAAGAAAGAAAAGTCTGGGTTTCCACAGCACTAGTGGAACGACGTGTTCACATGTAATCATCGAAAAATATAGTTTTGGTGATAAACTTTAATAAATCCAGTTGTTTAAGAGAGTGTTTTCACAGCATAAATAGATATTAGAGATGAATTATGAGCTGTTTGCAACACCTCTAAACAGCTTATAATACATACAAGATTCTTCTTATCATTCGTATTGTGTTGTTATGAAGAAAAAACACTATAAATTACTAAAACAAAGTAAAAGAATAACATTTAGTCGTTTTGATGGTTTACTGATTTCAGAGCATTGAAATGATTTTTGGGACGGTGGAAAAAAATATAATATTCTGGATCCTTGTCGACCAGCTGCTGTAATCACACAACAAAGGGATCTCTATCTGTTAATATGGATCATCAATGATCAATAATTAGTATCAGGGATCTCTAAAACTTGTGTTTGCTCCCTTTCATATTTCGTGCTGATCGGAACCGTGAGTTTTATGAACCTTTACACCGCTACACAGCACAAAAAGGGACCGCTGCATTAAATATATCGTAGAGAATTGTTCTTGTTCACAAATCTAGAACAAATCACAGGCATAACAAACTGGAAGCGTGTGTGAGGGCTGGGTTTTGCTTCGATAACACTGAGCTGATGAGGTGGAGGAAGTCCTTGTGTGACTTGGCAGACAGGACGGACTGCAGGAGAGAGAGAGCCGGGTCGGGAGGTATTTGGGTGCCCGGCGTTGATGTCAGACGTCAGGATAAGAATCAAAGGAAATTCTCAGGGGAGCGGCTCAGATTGGCCAGTTGGATCCGAACCAAACCCCCGGGTTTGGAGAGAAAGCAGAGTTTTACCACATGGTAGAGGACAGAAAGATTGCCATTTGGCAGCACCGTCTCATTTTACGTTGCTCTGGAATGCAACCTTTTTTTCCAACAAAATGTTGGTTGCTTGCTATAGTTGGCAACATTGGTGGATGTGTTATTTTCAGACGACTAAGCAGGATGAAATTAACTCGTGACACCATGTGGAGTCTGTTTTTATTGCCCCTCTCTGAGGATTAAATGTACACGGCAGACATATTGTGCTAAAGTTACTCTTTGCTTTCAGGTCTGTTATTTATGGAAACTGAGTCATCTTGGGATTGAAGCCTGTTTGAACGTGTGAGATGGTCTCGAAGATGAACCGAGTTTCCTGCAGAAGGGTTCTAAAAAAAGCTCTGGCAGGATTCAGGACTACAGTATAGTAGGGGGGGTCACAAAAGTCACGGTTCGGATCAGGGTTTTGAGTCAAGGATCGGATCTTAATTCACTCTCTAATAACTTCGTCGACTAAAACCAAACCAACCGATTGGTCCGTTACACCGCTACTGTACAGCTTTGAACCACACGAGGACATTATGAGACCGGCCATAATTCAGCTGGAGGAGACTTTACATCTCAAAGAAAGGTCACTGCTGATTCTACAACTCCGCTCTGTTCAGGACTCCTCCGGGTTCACCGCTCACACACGACCGTCTGTAGAGCCACATTACGATAGACTGATAACACCTGGAGCTTGTGAATCTGTGTGTGTGAGTTTTGATGGATGAGGTGTCGGTGCTGCTGGTGTCCAGTGTCAGCTTTCCTATGTTGATAAAGGCACATGTTTGCCAAGTGTGACATTTCACAGGGATCTGCGTTGCCTACAGTTAGGGCTGGGCGATATGGCCTAAAAAAAAAATCTCCGATTTTTTTACAAAAAATCCGATTCACGATTTAAATCGATTTTTTTCCCCCAAAATTTTTTGCAGATGACAGAAGCTGTTGAAAACAATTTTTTCTTTTATTTTGTGATGATTTTCCCAAGTAGGTTGATAAAAATAAAGTGCAAACAAAACCTGAACATTGTAGAAAGGTGCCTGTAGTATACAAAAAGTATTTGGTCACTCTTTTGTTTGCCTGAATCATTTAAATATAAAATTAAATTAAACATAACATTAAATGGCATTAAATAGTAGCCTTCCATTGTAAACAACTGTGCAAATGTAACTTTTTACAGTAAGCTTTTCTAACTGAATACACTGATACAAACACAGCATGAAATAAAATGTATATGACCCTTTAACATTCACATTTTCAAAAGTGCAACATCTGATCTAACATCAACATAACATATTTTGCACAGTAAATAAGTGCATGTAAACAAAATCAAGTGCATTCACAACATAACCAACAGTATTAAACAGTAGTGCATGTTTTTTCTAAATATTTTTTGCCAGGAAGACAAGCCTGTCTACTACCTCTGGCTTCAGGCATGCACGGTGGCATGTAACAATGCCCCCCCCCACACACTGAAAAGCCTCTCAGAGGGGGCACTTGTAGCTGGCACAGAGAGGTATTTCTTTGCTAAAGTACTTAGCCTTGGAAAGTTAAGTTGGTGACGCTTCCACCAGTCAAGTGGATCGGTGTCTGGGTCAACCTGCTGGACCACAGGTCAGTTGTTGCGGAGTAGAATGACATCCCCTCCAGCTCCGCAGAGATCCTTTGGCGTGTACTATTGTACAGCCGAGGCAAGGCAACGTCAGAAAAATGTTTACGGCTTGGTAGCACGTACCTGGGGTCCAAAGCTTTGAGACGGTGAATAAACCCCGGCTTTTCCACGGTGTATATGGGCACCATATCTTTTGCGATATACATCGCGACTGCATCCGTGATGGCTTTCCACCGGGCACTCTTCTTCTCATGCGGAGTACAGTTGGTGAATGTCTCCAAAATGCTGGGTTGTTTTTGTGAGGTGGCGGCGGCAGCAGTGAAGCTGCTGGCCGCCATTGTTTTAGTTTGTAAACAATGCGCGCGCACTCTACTACGGGAAAAAGGGGTGGGGGCGATTTTCTCGATTTTCAATAAAACACATCGCCTTAAAGCACACATTCGAATTAATCGATTAAATCGATTTATCGCCCAGCCCTACCTACAGTCATTTCTTGGTGTAATGACATATTCTTGCGAGTACAAGAGGTGCATCATGTGTTTGAGTGTTTTCAGGTTTTTTATTTGTTTGGCAGCTTTGCTGTTGAGATAAGGCGTTCCTTGTGTTGGTAGGTCGCTTATATGGCTCCAGGTTGTAATTAAAGTCTATGTACAAACATTAGGGCACGATAGCGAGCTAGAAACCAGCTCAATGAGAGTGAAAAACAAGACTACGACACAAAAGGAGGAGACGGGGAAAAGAGTCGAGCCAGTGCAACGTGTAGGTGTGACCACAGTGGTATCGAGCGTGATAATAGGGGCAAAGTGTTATATTATAGGGTGGGTTGATGTCTGGGTGGGCGTCACACACACACACCGAGCATAAGTAGCAGAGGCAACAATTACCCTCGAACCATTCAGCCTAATCTCTGTTTCGTAAGACCAGGAATCAACTTTGACAGCCGAAATTGTTCTCTTGCACGGACTTCATTCCACAAAGTGCTTTTTTTAAGTGTCAGTTGAACTCTTACTCGAAACATGTCTGTGGATTTTTTTTTTATTCTTATGCAACTCCATCAGTATGTTCATTTTCACTCCGTGTTGTAAGATTACAGATGATGAAAAACAGGCACATGTCAGCACCTCAATTTAGCTTTTCCTCACCACACTGAGTCCAGAATGATTCATGTTTTCTGCTGTTCATTTGTTGAAGAGATGCTCTGATAATTAATGAACGACTGGGTAATCTAAGTAGGGTTGTAGCACAAAACCAGACGAATGAAAAGGATGGAGACCTTAGTTGTGTGTGGAGGCACAATCAGACTCTATATTCAGTTTAAGTGGCTTTAACTACCTTTAGACTGGAATGATGGGTTGTTTGGGTTTAGTTTTCTAACGGTAGCTACCACGAAGGTTTAGTGATGATGGGTGAAACTTATAAAACACGACGACTGAACAAAGAACCTGTCAAACTAAGCATATCTATTTCAGTTGGCTATGCTCTATTTTAAACAACTAACCCCAAAGAGGCCTGAAATAAAAAGGGAGTAACAGTTTACTGACTAAAATGTACAAATAATATTTCCCATTTCAGTTGAAAGAACACAAATTAGAAACCTTTAAAATGCCATATAGTAACCTTTAAAATAATAGCAAACAAAATGACCTCTTAATATTAGTAAATGAATGAATTGCCTCTCAGATTTATTTCGGTAAAATCTCCATTTCTCATCTCTTTCCCAACTATTTCTCGATAGCAAACTCAGCACAAATGCTTAACTGACAGAATATTTATTATCAACACAGCACACAAAGAAAACAAAACATAAAGTCAAACTCTTCTTCTTTTTTGAGGTTTATTGGCGGTTGGGAAACAATGAATCGGTGCATTACCGCCACCAACTGGTATGGAGTGTGGATCAGGATGTCTAGTACTTATAGTTCAGTATAAAAAATAAAATAAAGAAATAAAGAAATAAGAAACAAAACAAAAGGCTCATATTTTCTTAATAATACAAAGTCAAACTCACAGTTCGGCGTCAGTCTTGATGAAACCGGAAGCTGAAATCCTCGTCAGAAGGCTCAGCAACAGTCACTTCCGGTTCAGAAATGGCCGATCTCGTAGCATCCGAGCAGGCCGACGGACCCTCACAGCGTTCCCGGACACCCATGGAGGTCCGTCTGAGCTTGACTCCAGTACCGGGTCTCAGCTTAGACCAGACTGGTTCACGTATCCCCCAGTCAAACAAGCTAACTTAAAGAAACTGTTGTTAGCCGATGCTACCAATACAATGGACTCACTTAGCTAGCTGAGCCGTTAGCAACGTTACTCTCGCTAGCTTAGCGGCTATTTCAGATACTCACAGAATCCGGGGTTGTGTAAACACATACAAACACTAACGTTCAGGCTAATGAACCGAGATTAAACAAATAGAGAGAAGTGCGTGTTGGTGTGTTAACCTACGGAGTTCATTTTTCCTCCATTTACTCAACCGGGAGCTATCTCGTCTTTCTCCCGCCTTCTTCCTGACCTATGACCAATTAGCACAGGTGTTACTGACTGACAGCTACACTAACCAATCAAACAAAAGAGCTGAAACTAAAGGCACAATCTGTGTTTTTTGTTTTGTTTACCCCACTGTATCTCCTTCAATATTGTTAAGAAATGCTTATTTTAACTACTAATTTTAGAGTTATCAATCTGGACAGCAGGAGTCTAAAATAATGACATGATTTGATCATACTATCATAATACAATTCCACCAAAAGTCAATATCAGTCGATATAATGAATCCCAAACGCACAGGCGCTTAGGAGAACTACTTACTGCACTAATCTTAATGTTTCGAGGCTCTGCACACTTACATGCAGTGATAACGATGAGGAATGGTCTGATCCCCCTTAACGTGGCCGGTATTGCATGTTTTTCTTGACCTTATATACCTTTCAATCCCTGTCCGCTGACATGAGATTAAATGATTTCTGCAGTATAGCTCCAAACCTCTTTAACCCCCAGTGACGCTGTTGTCAAGGGCTACAACATACAAACTGAAGACAAACAACTTTTTGCCAACACACACACACACACACACACACACACACACACACACACACACACACACACACACACACACACACACACACACACACACACACACACACACACACACACACACACACACACACACACACAGCAGGTGACTTGTTGCAGTCTGTCCCTTTGTTGTTGTTTTTTAATATCAGACCACAGGATTGTCTTCCTCTTATTCATTTCAAAGCAGCATCTATATTCTCTCTGTGTTGCGTTGCTGAGCAAAGAGCCAGCATCGGTCGCATATCTGCGCCGTGACTCAGAGCTTCCTCTCAGCGGTGTGTTTGTGTTTACGAGGTGCAAGTCGTGAACTCTCTAATGAAGTGGTAACAATCACTTTCTTGTCGAGGTGTTGCTTGTGGTTTTTACGGCGAGCAGGAAACATGCGTGTTAAAGAACCACATATGGTGCTGGGTGCACACTGAGAACTGTGCGTGCGGTTCATCGTCATCAAACGTCTAAGTGGAAGTTAAACACTGACCGTGGATCAGGTCCCTAATGGATACCTTTCGCCTGGATGCAGAGGTTTCTGATTACCAGCAAATGGGGAAAAAATGGGCAGAAACAGAAAGTTAGTTGTCATCATCAGGGAGGAAATGAGATTGTGCAATAGAATGAATAAAAAAAAATAGCAAAAGTGAAGTCAGCCGAGAGACACAAGGGGAGCAGGGAAAGCAGATATCTTCACATCAACCTCCAGAGTGAGAGATGGGCAGTCCTTAAAAGGACATGGGAGACTCAGGATTGGCTGAGACGCCAGACCGGCTAACCACTGGATTGGTCGTTCGGGCTACAGTGACCTGAGAGGAATGGAGAAACGTTCCAAATAAGGAAGAGAGTTGTCGGAGCTGACCTCCATAACACAGAGAGAGAGAGGGGGGGGGGGGGGCAGCAGAGGGGAAAGTGAGCGATGAAAAGAGACCTCTGTGTGTGTGTGTGTGTGTGTGTGTGTGCGCTTGTGAGTTGACAGCATGGAAACTAACAGGCCTCAATGATCCCCTCATAGAAAGCACACTGTGTGTTTCCCAGGAAAGAACACGCTGGTATGTTAAACACTGAGACACACCACACATTACCACACGAGCGCACACACACACACACACACACACACACGATGTGGAAAACTCACGTCACGGTTATCCGGGCCAAAATAAATGCGATTGTTGATATTTATGAATTTACCCCGTCAGTAATAGAGGTAGAGGCTACACGTCCTGGTCCGTACAACAACACCACATCACAATGTAAACACAAGTAAGTAATAAGAACAAAAGAAAAGAAACAATGATGATGACAATAAAAACAAAACAACAAATACCCACATCTTAAATGGTGCCGATAATCATTCAATTACAGCGGAACACATGCAGGCCACTTCAAGATGAGTTCAATGGATTCCATGTGTTTTTGCTTCTAATAAGTAAACAAATCTGCCAATGGAACAAGTGAGGATTAAATTGGTGAGA
>NC_136637.1:29624992-29667492 GCF_949748355.1 Melanostigma gelatinosum
GGTGGTGAATGAAGGCGCTTGTTTCTATTAGTAGAAAGTAAAGAGCACCTTTTCAGGCAAAGGGATGATGGATCCGCTCTGCCTGCTGCTCGTACATTCACAACGTTTCACTAAACGTCAAAAACAGAAGTCCAGAACAGAATGCAGCGCAGGTCTTTGAGGAGGTTCGTGCTGAGGAGGTGAAAGCGGTGTGTCGGGGGTTGTGAGGGATGAGGCGGCGAGGAAATGAAGTGTGTTTCCTCTCTGGAGCAGACGGGCAGGGCGCTCAGAGAAAAACACCAACGCCAAAAAAGGAATTGAAACGGCTGCAGAGCGCGGCGGAGCCAAACTATTCCTGTAAAAGCACTCTTTTCTTCTGGTGGAGGCCTGAGAGGGAGAGCTCTGGAGAATGTAAAGAAAAACAGGGGGGGGGGGGGGGGGGATCGATTGTGTGCTCTCAAGGTGAAGTTAACACCTGCAGGCAAGCACACGACCAAAACAACTCCAGGACGGACGAGTCGTCATGTTGCTGCTGGTGGAAGTGTTGCATTACGCTGCAACCGTCAGCTTGTGAAAAACCCAGTGTGTTGTTTTCAAATGTCAACGGGGAGAGGGAGGCTGAAGGGGGGGGGAGGCTGAAAGGGGGGGGGGAGGCTGAAGGGGGGGGGGGGAGGCTGAAGGGGGGGGGAGGCTAAAGAGGGGAGATGGAGGCTGAAGGGGGGGGGGGAGGCTGAAGGGGGGGGGGGGAGGCTGAAGGGGGGGGGAGAGGCTGAAAGGGGGGGGGGAGGCTGAAGGGGGGGGGGGGAGGGAGGCTGAAGGGGGGGGGAGGCTAAAGAGGGGAGAGGGAGCTGAAGGGGGGGGAGGCTAAAGAGGGGAGAGGGAGGCTGAAGGGGGGGAGGCTGAAGGGGGAGAGGCATTCTCACAGATGAAAAATAGTCCAAAGACTCCACAAATTATTCAACATCTGGAACCGGTTTGGGGGCACGTGAACCCGAGTCCTGGTGGACTGCCGACAGCACGCACCGCTGGGATGCTCAGTAGATGCTCAGTAGATGCTCAGTAGATGCTCAGTAGATGCTCAGTCGATGCTCAGTAGATGCTCAGTAGATGCTCAGTAGATGCTCAGTAGATGCTCAGTAGATGCTCAGTAGATGCTCAGTCGATGCTCAGTCGATGCTCAGTCGATGCTCAGTCGATGCTCAGTCGATGCTCAGTCGATGCTCAGTCGGTTCCGCTCAGCCTCGTACTCTCTGAAGATCCAGGAGAACTTCTAAGAGTTCACTTCTGTCTTGTGCTTTTTTCAAGTTAGTCTTCTTTGAGGAAAACCCTCGTGGTGCACGTAGAGCTCTCTCTTAGCAACGCTCGGAGAAAATAAAAACTCCCTCTCTCCCACGATGACGTGACAAAGAATCAACCAAGCTGGGGGGGGGGGGCGGGGGGGGGGTGGGGGGGGGGCTGGACAACCAGGCCTGAAACAATATCTCATCATCAGGACTCATCTCTGTAAATGAACCCGTTTCCTTCATTCAAACAGCAGCAGCCACACCTCATACAGTCCATTAGGGGAGAGCTGTTCTTCTCTCTGCTCCACTTCATCTCTCGAGTCCTTCACTAACCGTGATGTATTGTCAACAGGCCGGCTTTTTTTACTTTTTAAGTCTTTGTGAGAGGTTAGAGGCTGATAACCTATCAGTTCCTGCTGCTGGAGCAGCGGTTTCCTTCCAAGAACTCTCTCACGCACACGCACACACACGCACACGCACACACACACACACACACGCACGCACACACACACACACACACACACACACGCACGCACACGCACGCACATGCACGCACGCACACACACAGTCGTCACCTTCTGACCGGAGGAAAAACCACGTGCTGATGTCATGCTTCACAATCCTTTATGTGCTGCAGGAATGAGTCCATAAACCAGACATGATATTATATCAAACAGTAAATACCGCTCTGGTGAAGTGAGTGGTTCAAGTACAAGGTTGCATTAAAGTGCCATGAGCCCCGGGGCTCTGTCTTTTTCAAGGCTTTTTTTAAGGCCCTGCAAGCACCATCACGACTCGAACCCGTCCGACCGGCACAAACAGCCACACCAGAAAGAAACTGAAGGAATGAGTCCATGTTTTTGGACTTGCAGTCGATGGTTAGAAGTCTGACATCAGGTCTGTGTTTAACACAAGCTGAAGAGATTTTATCGTTTATTTCTCTGATGATAAAACAGGTCAGTAAACGCCCCTCTGGAGTGTGAATGAGACGACTAGACGTCCTCACTAGAACACTAGTCCTCCAAGTCACGTCACCGTGGTGGAGTTCCTTTATAGAACGTTAGCTTTTTACTTTACACTTCAAACATCATAAAAGTGGAGTTCATTTGAGATGATAGAAGTATCACAAACCTTTGGTTGCTTTCTGCAATAACCCAAAATCCAATGAAAGAATCCTTATTGGCTGTTTGTGGAGGGAACCAGCGAGACGCTCACTTCCTGTTTGCAAAGATAAACACGTCGTCCCTGCAGCTCTCTATCAACATGTTCACAACTTTCTGTGTTCCTTTCTACATTGTGCACATCTGCCGTGTCTGCCAGTTGTGTTCTGACTACAGTTGGACAGCGACCAGTTAATAGTTTCATGCATAAACTGACAACAGCTGCATGATTTTGTAACATTTTTACAAGCGTGTTACTCCCAGTTTCCCCATGAAGTCCAGATGAAAACACACCTTATTGTCTGATATCCGTCACTGACGGCCATGATTCTGCTTCGCAGGAACGCGACCCAGCTGAAGCTGCTGCAGGACCAGATTCTACTGGAGCAACAGGAAGCAGCCGTCTGGCATCAGCAGGAACAGCTGGAACAGCAGATCCAGGAAGTCCCGCCTCCGCCTCAGCAACCGGCTCAGGAAGTGCCTCCTCCTTCTCCGCCATCTCCGCCTCTCCCACCTCCTCCCTCCTTCCAGGAGTTGGAGAGCAGCGCCACCATGCAGGCCAGCACCTTCAACTACGCCCGGCCCAAGCAGTTCATCGCCGCCCAGAGCCCCGGCAGGGCGGGCTACGTCACCCAGACCTCCGGCTCCTCGGGGTCCGGCCTGTCGTCCCCGACGTCGTCCCCGACCTCGCACAAGCCCTTCACCAGGGTCACCGTGCCCCCCTTCACCAAGGCCGGCAGCGTGGAGTCTCCGAGCTCCCCTTCCTTCCCGCCTCCTCCGCCGCCGTTCTTCGGCTCCAACCTGTCCTCCCCAACGGGCCCCGCCCAAGACTTCCCCCCTCCTCCTCCGCCGCCACCTCCTCCTCCTCCGCCCGTCCCCATGTCTCCGGCCCTCTCGGATATGTCCTCGCCGTTCTCCTCCGTCCCTCCGTCTCCAGCCTCCAGCTTCCTGTCCTCGGTGTTGCCCTCCACACCTTCCTCCCCCGGCAGTCCCACGGTCAACGCCCTGGGTCTCCCTAAAGGCAACGGGACGATGTAAGTATCCCTCACTTCTGCGAGTCCTTTAAACACAGCGAGTCCCCCGGAGAGTCACGCTCCCCGTCAGATAGACCTGCTGCCAACTCGGAGGCGGGATGTCTGCGGGATGGAAGATGACATGTTTACATTATTACACGGCATGTTTGCAGGAAGATGCATATTTAGCTGATAGAACTCTGTAGTCGTGTAGATAATCCTCTTCTGATGTTCTGATGGCCGTCTTTAAACTCTCTGCCAGTCATTTTTCATCACCCCCCCCCCCTCTCCCCCCGGCATTCCTGCTGCTGTTGTGAGAGATAAGAAGACGTGTGGTGGAATGCTTACAGCCAGATAAGGGTTGGATGTGAGAGGTCCGGAGAGGAAAGAGGAGTCTCCGCTGCGTTTAACGTTGACGAATGTTTTCCTGCTTTGTTGTCCCTCTTTCAGCAGAGCGTTCCCGAGGAAGTCCTCGGTCACCAGGACGCCGCGCTTGGCCTCCGACTCCGACATCCAAGGGTCCAAGGACGCCGTCATCCAGGACCTGGAGAGAAAACTGCGCTTTAAGGAGGAGCGCATAAGTAATGGTCAACAGGTGTGTGTGTGTGTGTGCACAGAAGAATGAGCGTGTTCAGTAACTCAGATTAACAAGTCGTGCAACTATTCATGAAGAAGAAACCATTTTAGACTTTTTGTGCCATGCAGCCTTCAATAAATTCATGTTTTCTGCATACATGTTCGATTAACACAAGATACAGCCGATGGTGTGTATAAGTGTGTGTGTGTTCTGCGACTCACACACTAACCCCTCCCCCCCGCTGACTCCATTAATCCCTGCTTCCAGAAGTTAACCTATGAGGAGAAGATGGCTCGCAGGCTGCTGGGTGCCGACAACGCCGCCACAGTGTTAAACACTCCGGAGCCGGAGGAGGAGCCGGTCACACAGGTACGCTGGCTGTTTCCTACCCAGACACACCTGGAGGGGGAAGCGCTCACACGCACACTCACGTGACATCATGCAGGCACGGCAACCCGTCTCCTGCAAAATCACCTGCAGTTACAAATAAATTCTCAAATATATTTCGAGGAAAAATGCTTTTTTTCTGGATTATGGTTGAATTTTTAAGCAGTTTACACTACAAAAGTGCTGGGTTCGCTTTCGTAAAGAAAAAAACAAAAAGACATCATGTTACGACTTAAAACTGCTGGAGAACACACGAACAGCAGGCTCCGCGGTGAAAGTCCTGTTTTGAACCAAAACACCACCCCGACCTCCCGACACCGACCTCCGCACACTAAGTCCAAACGTATTTCTGATGCGTCAAAAGCAAACGATATCCACGATATCCACTTCCGAATTTAATCATTGCAACTTATTTTAACGCAAACCGACGATCTGTTCCTGAACCGAACGAAGTATCTCATGAAATTGTCACATGTTGCTGAACTTTCGTTGAAAAACGCGTGAAAAGTAACTCTTTCGTAAGATGTCATAGGAATCTTTTTACGAGGATATACGTTGTATTTTTAGGAGACGGGCTGAGTATGGAAACATTGAGCAACATGTCGACACCAGCAGTTATTTTCTTTCTGAAACACAAATCACAAGCACCTTTCTGTTTTCTCCAGCGATAGTTAGTCATTCCGATCTCATGACTACCGGCTTTCCTTCACCCCCCCCCCCGTAAACACTGCTGAAGAGGGAATTATGAAAGCAGGGTATAAACACAGTCAAGTCCTCCAGAGCCCTCCATAAAAAGCTCTGTTGATGCAAGCTGGTCGGAACCAGTGTGGCTGCTAACGCGCTGTTTGAAGGCCGGTGTTGTCCAACTGAGCCACCAGAATAAGGTGTCAGAGTGGACGTAGCACCAACAGACACTGTTGGTTCTACATTCAGCATTTACATTTTTATGTTGGACAAATTAATGTAAAGTCACGACACTACGGGCAAGAAACGTTTTCATGCACTGACACACACACACACACACACACACAGAACAAGTGTGTGATGCTCAGTGACGGCACAACAAACATGTGTTTCTCTCAACAGGAAGACAAGTCGTCAGACAGAGAATCTTTCCCTCAAAAGGTGTTTGAAACCTCTTGTTTTCTCTCCGTCACCCTCTGGTGTTTTAAATTCACTGTGTGTGTACACGTGCACATGTAAACCACCACTGAGAGCTCGGATGTGTTCACTTTGACCAGAGCGGGAAATCAGCTGATCAGGGAACAAACGGCACACAAAAGGCATTTTGTTTTTCTGTGCCGTCCGTTCACAAACAGGTGTGTCTGCACACAGAATGGAGCTGATTGTGTGTTTCGTACAGTTGGTACAGTGTGGGGGAGTTTGAATCGAGTCAGATGCTGCAGCATGTTCACGCTTGATCGCAGCATCCGTCAGCACGTTTTTGGTTTTCATGCACTTTGTTCTGCATCACGCAACGCATGCTGTCATTCCAATCGGCATTTGGAGAATCAAGCAGCAATTAAGGTTCAATCTTTGTAGAAAGGAAGGACAACTGTTGGATGAGGAAGGTGCTGCAGCAGCTGCACGCTGCGGGATGATACCTCGGTAGATCGGGACGGGCCGCTCGGGTGATTGCTGTCGTTATGAGCGCGGCTTCTGCAGCTGCTCCTCCAGGCCTGTCATTAATCTGTGTGGTGTGTCATCGGACCAACGCTGTTCCCTCAGCGGCGATGAGAGATTGATGGAGGGTTGGGGGGGGGGGGGGGGGGGGGGGGGGAGTGGCTCATCTAGGCAAAGGGAGAAGTTAGGAGAGAAAGTTGGCAGTTTGGGTGACAATGAAGGCAGGTTAATGGGTGTGTGAGGGCAAACAAATAGCTTTCTGCACGCTCTTAAAGGAACAGTGTGTAACATTTAAGGCAGATATTGAATATGATATTCATAACTATGTTTTAATCGGTGTATAATCACCTGAAACTAAGAATCGTAGTGTTTTATTTCGCTTAGAAAATATCTACGTCTTCCACGGAGTCCACCATCTTGCACCGGCATGTTTCTGCTCACATGTAAAAGCAATTATTTAGTCATGGAGAAGATCCGAGTATTGATGAGAGTAGCTTTTAGTTAAACCCTAAAGAGAACTCTCTACCTGAAGGCCACCATGCTTCTCTACACACTTAGAAAGGGGGGGGGGGGGGGGGGGCTTAGCTAAGGGGTATTATTTGGGTGAAATTCACAACTCCACCACTAGATGTCACTAATTCTGACACACGGTTTCCTTTGAAGGTTGAAACCTGCTGGTATTTCTGTCGCTGAACCTTTTCTCTTCTGCAGGAATACAAAGTGTCCAGCTTCGAGCAGCGTCTGATCAGCGAGATTGAATTCCGTCTGGAGCGTTCCCCGGTGGAGGAATCGGACGACGACGTGCAGCACGACGAAGACTCCGGCGGGCGCGGCGCGGCGCCGGCCTTGGACCAGAAGCTCAAACACTACAAGGTGTTCGAGGGCATGCCGGTCACCTTCTCCTGCAAAGTCCACGGAGACCCCAAACCAAAGGTGAGAGGCTGAATGATTAGAACACCGTTGATGTTAAGTCATGATGTTATGTTTCAATATGCAAATGAGGCATTATGTAATGGTAACATTTGGTGAATTTAGGATAAATCTACAGACGCAAACAGACAAAGTAGTAAAATAAATGCTTTCTTTCCACTTCATGGAAGAAAAAAAGACTAAAACCTTTAAATTGACCAGAGTATGCATGCAGTGTCTCCTCTTACATCCAAACAAGCGTTCTTAAAAAGTATTCACACTTCAAAATGGAGTTTTATATTCAAACTCAAACTAAACACTTCTAAAAGCTGGAACTTGTTGATATTCTCGAACAGAATGTGACTTTTTTTGGGACACGCTTCTGTCCGATGATGCTGCAGTTGAGGGTTATCTGATTATTGTGGAGGCAGTCATGAGGGTTCGGAGTTGCTGATGTGTGATGGTGTTGACGGAGGATGTGTAGATATTGTACATGTGTGATGGTGTTGATAGAGGATGTGTAGATATTGTACATGTGTGATGGTGTTGATGGAGGGTGTGTAGATATTGTACATGTGTGATGGTGTTGATGGAGAGTGTGTAGATATTGTACATGTGTGATGGTGTTGATGGAGGATGTGTAGATATTGTACATGTGTGATGGTGTTGATGGAGGATGTGTAGATAGTGTACATGTGTGATGGTGTTGACGGAGGATGTGTAGATATTGTACATGTGTGACGGTGTTGATGGAGGGTGTGTAGATATTGTACATGTGTGATGGTGTTGATGGAGGGTGTAGATATTGTACATGTGTGATGGTGTTGATGGAGGGTGTAGATATTGTACATGTGTGATGGTGTTGATGGAGGGTGTGTAGATATTGTACATGTGTGATGGTGTTGATGGAGAGTGTGTAGATATTGTACATGTGTGACGGTGTTGATGGAGGGTGTGTAGATATTGTACATGTGTGATGGTGTTGATGGAGGGTGTGTAGATATTGTACATGTGTGATGGTGTTGATGGAGAGTGTGTAGATATTGTACATGTGTGATGGTGTTGATGGAGGATGTGTAGATATTGTACATGTGTGATGGTGTTGATGGAGGATGTGTAGATAGTGTACATGTGTGATGGTGTTGACGGAGGATGTGTAGATATTGTACATGTGTGACGGTGTTGATGGAGGGTGTGTAGATATTGTACATGTGTGATGGTGTTGATGGAGGGTGTGTAGATATTGTACATGTGTGATGGTGTTGATGGAGGGTGTGTAGATATTGTACATGTGTGATGGTGTTGATGGAGGATGTAGATATTGTACATGTGTGATGGTGTTGATGGAGGGTGTGTAGATATTGTACATGTGTGATGGTGTTGATGGAGGGTGTGTAGATATTGTACATGTGTGACAGTGTTGATGGAGGGTGTGTAGATATTGTACATGTGTGACGGTGTTGATGGAGGGTGTGTAGATATTGTACATGTGTGATGGTGTTGATGGAGGGTGTGTAGATATTGTACATGTGTGACGGTGTTGATGGAGGATGTGTAGATATTGTACATGTGTGACGGTGTTGATGGAGGGTGTAGATATTGTACATGTGTGATGGTGTTGATGGAGGATGTGTAGATATTGTACATGTGTGATGGTGTTGATGGAGGATGTGTAGATAGTGTACATGTGTGATGGTGTTGACGGAGGATGTGTAGATATTGTACATGTGTGATGGTGTTGATGGAGGATGTGTA
Organism: Melanostigma gelatinosum; assembly: GCF_949748355.1. Classification (NCBI taxonomy): domain Eukaryota; kingdom Metazoa; phylum Chordata; class Actinopteri; order Perciformes; family Zoarcidae; genus Melanostigma; species Melanostigma gelatinosum. The sequence goes on from NC_136637.1 coordinate 29,633,679, forward strand.
GATATTGTACATGTGTGATGGTGTTGATGGAGGATGTGTAGATAGTGTACATGTGTGATGGTGTTGACGGAGGATGTGTAGATATTGTACATGTGTGACGGTGTTGATGGAGGGTGTGTAGATATTGTACATGTGTGATGGTGTTGATGGAGGATGTGTAGATATTGTACATGTGTGATGGTGTTGATGGAGAGTGTGTAGATATTGTACATGTGTGATGGTGTTGATGGAGGATGTGTAGATATTGTACATGTGTGATGGTGTTGATGGAGGATGTGTAGATAGTGTACATGTGTGATGGTGTTGACGGAGGATGTGTAGATATTGTACATGTGTGACGGTGTTGATGGAGGGTGTGTAGATATTGTACATGTGTGATGGTGTTGATGGAGGGTGTGTAGATATTGTACATGTGTGATGGTGTTGATGGAGGGTGTGTAGATATTGTACATGTGTGATGGTGTTGATGGAGGATGTAGATATTGTACATGTGTGATGGTGTTGATGGAGGGTGTGTAGATATTGTACATGTGTGATGGTGTTGATGGAGGGTGTGTAGATATTGTACATGTGTGACAGTGTTGATGGAGGGTGTGTAGATATTGTACATGTGTGACGGTGTTGATGGAGGGTGTGTAGATATTGTACATGTGTGATGGTGTTGATGGAGGGTGTGTAGATATTGTACATGTGTGACGGTGTTGATGGAGGGTGTAGATATTGTACATGTGTGACGGTGTTGATGGAGGGTGTAGATATTGTACATGTGTGATGGTGTTGATGGAGGGTGTGTAGATATTGTACATGTGTGACGGTGTTGATGGAGGGTGTGTAGATATTGTACATGTGTGACGGTGTTGATGGAGGGTGTAGATATTGTACATGTGTGATGGTGTTGATGGAGGGTGTGTAGATATTGTACATGTGTGATGGTGTTGATGGAGGATGTGTAGATATTGTACATGTGTGATGGTGTTGATGGAGGATGTGTAGATATTGTACATGTGTGACGGTGTTGATGGAGGGTGTGTAGATATTGTACATGTGTGATGGTGTTGATGGATGGTGTGTAGATATTGTACATGTGTGACAGTGTTGATGGAGGGTGTGTAGATATTGTACATGTGTGACGGTGTTGATGGAGGGTGTGTAGATATTGTACATGTGTGATGGTGTTGATGGAGGGTGTGTAGATATTGTACATGTGTGACGGTGTTGATGGAGGATGTGTAGATATTGTACATGTGTGACGGTGTTGATGGAGGGTGTGTAGATATTGTACATGTGTGACGGTGTTGATGGAGGGTGTAGATATTGTACATGTGTGACGGTGTTGATGGAGGGTGTGTAGATATTGTACATGTGTGATGGTGTTGATGGAGGGTGTGTAGATATTGTACATGTGTGACGGTGTTGATGGAGGGTGTAGATATTGTACATGTGTGATGGTGTTGATGGAGGGTGTGTAGATATTGTACATGTGTGACGGTGTTGATGGAGGGTGTGTAGATATTGTACATGTGTGACGGTGTTGATGGAGGGTGTAGATATTGTACATGTGTGATGGTGTTGATGGAGGGTGTGTAGATATTGTACATGTGTGATGGTGTTGATGGAGGGTGTGTAGATATTGTACATGTGTGACGGTGTTGATGGAGGATGTGTAGATATTGTACATGTGTGACGGTGTTGATGGAGGGTGTGTAGATATTGTACATGTGTGACGGTGTTGATGGAGGGTGTGTAGATATTGTACATGTGTGACGGTGTTGATGGAGGGTGTAGATATTGTACATGTGTGACGGTGTTGATGGAGGGTGTAGATATTGTACATGTGTGACGGTGTTGATGGAGGGTGTAGATATTGTACATGTGTGATGGTGTTGATGGAGGATGTGTAGATATTGTACATGTGTGATGGTGTTGATGGAGGGTGTAGATATTGTACATGTGTGACGGTGTTGATGGAGGGTGTAGATATTGTACATGTGTGACGGTGTTGATGGAGGGTGTAGATATTGTACATGTGTGATGGTGTTGATGGAGGATGTGTAGATATTGTACATGTGTGACGGTGTTGATGGAGGGTGTAGATATTGTACATGTGTGATGGTGTTGATGGAGGGTGTAGATATTGTACATGTGTGACGGTGTTGATGGAGGGTGTGTAGATATTGTACATGTGTGATGGTGTTGATGGAGGGTGTAGATATTGTACATGTGTGATGGTGTTGATGGAGGGTGTGTAGATATTGTACATGTGTGATGGTGTTGATGGAGGATGTGTAGATATTGTACATGTGTGACGGTGTTGATGGAGGGTGTAGATATTGTACATGTGTGACGGTGTTGATGGAGGGTGTAGATATTGTACATGTGTGACGGTGTTGATGGAGGGTGTGTAGATATTGTACATGTGTGATGGTGTTGATGGAGGGTGTGTAGATATTGTACATGTGTGACGGTGTTGATGGAGGGTGTGTAGATATTGTACATGTGTGATGGTGTTGATGGAGGGTGTGTAGATATTGTACATGTGTGACGGTGTTGATGGAGGGTGTAGATATTGTACATGTGTGACGGTGTTGATGGAGGGTGTGTAGATATTGTACATGTGTGATGGTGTTGATGGAGGGTGTAGATATTGTACATGTGTGACGGTGTTGATGGAGGGTGTGTAGATATTGTACATGTGTGATGGTGTTGATGGAGGGTGTATAGATATTGTACATGTGTGATGGTGTTGATGGAGGGTGTGTAGATATTGTACATGTGTGACGGTGTTGATGGAGGGTGTAGATATTGTACATGTGTGACGGTGTTGATGGAGGGTGTGTAGATATTGTACATGTGTGATGGTGTTGATGGAGGGTGTGTAGATATTGTACATGTGTGATGGTGTTGATGGAGGGTGTGTAGATATTGTACATGTGTGATGGTGTTGATGGAGGGTGTGTAGATATTGTACATGTGTGACGGTGTTGATGGAGGGTGTAGATATTGTACATGTGTGACGGTGTTGATGGAGGGTGTGTAGATATTGTACATGTGTGATGGTGTTGATGGAGGGTGTAGATATTGTACATGTGTGACGGTGTTGATGGAGGGTGTGTAGATATTGTACATGTGTGATGGTGTTGATGGAGGATGTAGATATTGTACATGTGTGACGGTGTTGATGGAGGGTGTGTAGATATTGTACATGTGTGATGGTGTTGATGGAGGGTGTAGATATTGTACATGTGTGACGGTGTTGATGGAGGGTGTGTAGATATTGTACATGTGTGATGGTGTTGATGGAGGGTGTAGATATTGTACATGTGTGATGGTGTTGATGGAGGGTGTGTAGATATTGTACATGTGTGATGGTGTTGATGGAGGATGTAGATATTGTACATGTGTGATGGTGTTGATGGAGGATGTAGATATTGTACGTGTGTGACGGTGTTGATGGAGGGTGTAGATATTGTACGTGTGTGACGGTGTTGATGGAGGGTGTGTAGATAAGCGGAGGCTCACTAATGGCTCGGTGATGACAGGCTTCGGAATGAACCGAGGAAATAAAGGAAAAGCAGAGAGATAAGAAGGAGAGATAAGAGCACATTAAACTGTTTAGTGATGAATCATTGTTGTTTAAGGGAAGACACTACAAGTTATTAGGTTACAAATATAACTAATAGATATAAAATAATCTGTTCTCCATGTTTTATTCATGAAAGAAGACGTGTTATGGAAGAGAAACAGACCAAAATAAAGCCCCCGACTTCAGTATCAGGCTCAGCCTGTTCAGCTGTCGTCTGATAGATTTGCGTCTCTGGTGTTTCAGGTCTACTGGTTCAAAGACGGGAAGCAGATCTCCAAGAGGAGCGAGCACTACCGGATCAGCCGGGACGCCGATGGAAGCTGCTCTCTGCACACCGCCGCGGCCTCGCTGGACGACGACGGCAACTACACCATCATGGCCGGCAACCCCGAGGTGAGCCGAAGTCACCAGAAGCCCTCACGAGGGTCAAACGTTCACGAGTGCTTCAGGCTGTTCCTGCAGCTCAAACGCTCACATTTTCAGAGTGTCGACTCCTCAGGCTCTCTCTCCCTCCCTTCATGTCTCTCTCTCCCCTCTCACAGGGCAGGGTGAGCTGCACCGGCAGGATGATGGTCCAGGCCGTGAACCAGCGGGGCCGGAGCCCCCGCTCCGCCCCCGGACACATGCGCAGGTGAGGACAGAGACACCAAGCGTTCATTCAGAGGTGCCGGCATGCTGGCTGACACATGTGCAGCAGGCTGGTCGCCATCTGCACGACTTCTGTTCACACATTTGATGGCGTGTTTTTCCCAAGAAGCTGCTATTTGCACAAACGTTTGCTGTGAGCTGGGTCAGTGTGGAACACCTGTGTTTCATCGCTCTCGTATATATATTTAGACAGTTGAGCATTCATCCAAAATAAAATGCTCAGGAGATCACAGAGGCTGCTGTTAGCTAGACGAACGCTCCTCGAGCTCGGAGACGTTTTGAGAGAGAAGATACCGATCGCTCTCAGCGGTGATGTCATTGTTAGAGCCCAGAATCACACAAACACCAGTTGAGATCAGGAAAGAGCGGAGTGGAAGGACACCAGAGCAGAACAAAGGGTCCTACAATACATTATGTCTGTGAAAGGGCAAATATATAATGCACAAGTACGCATGAATCATGGAAGAAGAACAGACCAAAATCTCTACATTGACCAGCACATGAAGAACGATGTTTTTGCTGTTGTGTCTCCTCCTTAAAAAGTATTCATGCTCTGAAAGAGAGTTTTACACTCAAAGGAAACACTTCTAAAAGCTGGTGTTTGGTGATACTCTCTTACAGAATGTGTCTTTTTACTTGTTGATGTTCAATCCTAAATGCGGTGCGTCTCCCCGTCTCCGTCAGGCCCAGGTCCAGGTCCAGAGACAGCGGTGACGAGAACGATAACATTCAAGAGCGCCACTTCCGGCCCCACTTCCTGCAGGCGCCCGGTGACCTCATCGTTCAGGAGGGCCGGCTGTGCCGGATGGACTGCAAGGTACATACACACCCTCCACTCCGGAGAGGGCAACCTGTGCCCACGAGGGTGAACTATGTGATGCAGTTGGTAAAAGATGGAAATCACAGTTTGGTCGGTCGGTGCTGCTGACTGAAGGACATTTTAAAAACTTAAAAAACGGATTTGTAGAGGGAACCAGTGCGATGCTAACTTCCTGTTTGACTCACAGACTTTATATAAGAAGTAGACGTTGTCATCGTGACGTCACCATTGGTTTGTGGACTGATGATTTGAAGCCATCTTGCATTACAGCCGTCGCTATGTTGTTTTTTTGCATCCGATAACGACAGTGACCACATTTGGACTGCGGAGGAGTGACGTAGAGACGCCGTATACGTCTCTATTAGAGACCTGTCAATCACAGTAGCCCCGCCCTAAAGCATCCCCTGCTTTATGGTCTGTGTGACTCTAAATGGACCATAATGTACTAAATGAACATCATGCTGTATTGAAGAAGACTTGAAACGAGAGATTGAGACATAAACTCATGTTTACAATGTTTACTGAGGGAATAAATCAAGAGAGAAGTAGAGTCATTTTCTCATAGACCAAAGAGAAGCTGTTAATCACAGTCATAGAGAGAGACCTTTCAGATCCGCCCTTTAATTCAGCGTCTGCATTGCTTTCAGGGAGGCTCCACGTCAGCGCTGCCAAAGGAACATTTCCCTTTTCCGTGCATTCCAGCTTCTTTTGGAGAACTAAAAAAACAACCTAGCAGAGATGTTTCATCACTTCCTCGCGTTCTGAAAGCCTCCGAGCAGACGGGGAGGACACACGAGGTGTCGTCTTTCAGGGATTGAGTGGGATCAGGTTTATTACCCCCCCCCCCTCCAGCTCATTCTCTCTCTTATCTCCATCACCTCCAGCAACTCTTTGAAAGCTGCTACATGTAATAAGATAAAAACACACACGCACCTCGCTGTAAAGAGACGAAGCTGAGAGTCTCCATTCCTACAGAGCCTCTTAATGTCACAGATATTTATAGCAAATATTTATTTCCACATCATTTGCGGCTTTCCAAACTTTCCGTGCTCAAAATGTCCCGACTTCAAAAAGTGTATCCGGCCGCTTCCAGAAATACTCATCACTGTCTGATCTCCCTTTTTGATATCTGTAAACATATCAGCACATATTCCAGGTGGAGTAGGCTTCTCTGCAGAGAGAGACGGCTCTTTTTGTCTCATACTCCGGAGACAAAGCGCCCAAACACAACACAGACGGATCAACCAAACGCTGCTGCTTCTTATCCTCCCAATCAACACACACGTCCTCCTCTGAACACATGCAGCGAATGTCCTCATTCTCTCCAACAAAAACAAGCACGTGACCAACAAGCACTTCACACACCGAGTCAATCTTCATGCTTTTTTGTTTTTTTTGCCACCTTGCAGGTGAGCGGCCTGCCCACTCCGGACCTCATGTGGCAGCTGAACGGGCAGACCATCCGCCCGGACTCCGCCCACAAGATGCTGGTGCGGGAGAACGGCGTGCACTCGCTGGTCATCGAACCCGTGACCAGCCGCGACGCCGGCATCTACACCTGCATCGCCAGCAACCGAGCCGGGCAGAACTCCTTCAACCTGGAGCTCATCGTTGCAGGTAAAAAACAGGAACACAGCAGCAGCGGCAGCGGCAGCGGCGGTGGGAAATGATGTTGGAGAAAGAAAAGGTCTCATTAACTCACTCTTTCTGCAGCCAAAGAGATGCACAAGACCCCGACATTCGTGGAGAAGCTGCAGAACACGAGCGTGGCCGACGGGCATCCTGTGCGACTGGAGTGTCGCGTCACAGGAGTTCCGTACCCACAGATCTTCTGGAAGAGGGAGAACGAGTCCTTCACTCACAACACAGACAGAATCAGGTAAATATGTTCTCATCGACTTCTGTACAACCAGAGGAGTCGCCCCCTGGTGGACATTGGAGAGAACGCAGGTTTTAAGACACATATGGGACTTCACCGCTAGATGCCGCCAAATCCTAAACACTGGCCCTTTTAAATACGTGTCATTTTTCCTTTTTTCCCAGCATGCACCAGGACAACTGTGGCTACCTGTGTATGATCATCCAGCCAGCCACGAAAGAAGACGCCGGCTGGTACACCGTGTCAGCCAAGAATGAAGCCGGCATCGTGTCCAGCACCGCGCGCCTCGACGTCAACAGTACGTTCAATCTAAAGACGCACACGCTGCTTCATATCAACCATCATGTACTCAATGAACATCATGCTGTACTGAAGAAGACTTTAAACTAGAGATTGAGACATAAACTCATGTTTACAATGTTTACTGAGGGAATAAATCAAGAGAGAAGTAGAGTCATTTTCTATAGACTTCTATACAACCAGAGGAGTCGCCCCCTGGTGGCCACTAGAGAGAATGCAGCTGTACCTGCCTCCAGATCAGCCAATAGTTCAATTCAATTGCAGTAGCCAGTTTCAACCAATAGAAGAAAGTCACCATTTTCAGCTAAAGTGGTTTAAAAACACACACAGCGCTTAATGTTCCGCATTTCTTTGTGTTTTCCTCTCTTCACATTATGAACCCCCCCCCCCCCTCTGCTCCGTCCACAGCTCAGTGGCAGCAGCCGAACCTCCCCAAGCCCAAGAAAGTGCGTCCGTCCACCAGCCGCTACGCCGCGCTGACGGAGAGAGGGCTGGACGTGAAGGCGGCCTTCTTCCCCGACTGCAGCCCGCTGCAGCCCGGCGGTCTGGTGGAGAGCGACGACCTGTAGAGACCACCGGGGGGGGGGGGGAAATAACCCTGAACGCTGCCCTGGTTCCCAGCTCTCCTGAGACAAAATACTTTACGACGGCGCCGAGGGGGCAGAATATAACCACCTGAGGGACATTGAACGACAGAAGGGTTTCATATGGTTCTTACAGTACGACACAAACCCATTATATCACAGAACTCATCCTCCGTTGCTTCATTCTACCAACTGGACCTGGAAATATGATTGAAGTGTTTAAACCGCGAGGACGGACTGTTCACAAATGTGCTCTGGAAGGTTTCACGAACTGTGCGCTCGTTTAAGTGCCTCTCATGATGTTAAGAAAAAGGAAACACAGGATTTACTGAGTTGAAGTGATACACAGACTAATACTGTAACTGCGTAGCACAGCTGTGTGTTAAAAGAGACCGAATGGTTGTTTATCACGTGCAGCACAGCGCTGATCTCCAGTGTGTGACTGTGCATCAGTCTCACCGTCTTCATGGACGAGCTGACAGACGTGGAAAGAGGGCGGGCCTTAACAAACACAACGTCTTTCTGTTTCTTTCAGCAGAATAAATGAGGTTTAGTGAACAGGAATGAGATGTTTGTTGAGGAAGGTTCGATTTAAAAGACGGAGAAGAAAAAACAGGTTTCCGTGATGTAAGTTAACACTTGATATGTCTGGAAGACTGAAGTTGTCATAATAAATAAATAAATACATCCATACATATCTGAATAAATAAAAGAATGAAAGAAATGTGGAAATAAAATCCTCAATTATGAACATTTAATGTGCAGGTTAATTAAAAAAAGAAAATAAAGTGAGACAGAAATTGAAAAAAATAAACGTACATAGCATGTGCTATATGTTAATATTCTTTTATTTATGAAGTAATGTATGTATTTTTTTTATTTAATTTCTGCAGTGGCAGCTTTAGTCCACAGTAAGAGTGTCTGAACAACGGGACATTTATTTCAGTGATTTCTTTCTTTGATGTTTTATTTTGAAAGGGTTGAACTGATCTCACTCAACAGAGGGTGCTGTCAAAGGTTTCAGTTTACTTACACACGCATCAAAGATTGTCCAATTTATTTTTGTATGAAAAAGAAAAAAAAACTTCCGACAATCTTGACGTTAAAACTAAACGTATGTGAATATGTGAACCTTCTGTTCGCTGATACAAACAATGCTTTCTGTACATGACGTTTGATAAATGTATTTACTGCCTTAAATCACTTTTAGGATTCATGCAAAAACACAACTTATTTGCATGTTGTTTCTGGAAACGTACACACAGTGCCAAACGACCAGGATGTACACCCCCCCCCCCCCCCCCAGAAAACACTGAGCTGGTAGAAAGTGAACAACAAGGTATATTTATATCTACTATTTTCATCACCTGTAATATTATATTATCTGTTCAGAGCTTGCATCAGCTGACAGTTACTGTGTTTGCACATTTTTATGCCAATCAATGCCTGTATATGGATTGTTTCTCCTGATATTATTTTAGGTTATGAAAGTTAATAAAAAATCTAACTCTTCAGAGACAGCGTGAGATGTTTTCATAGACTGGCAGGCTCCAATTAAAACAACACCAAGAAACACATGGACAGCCACAGTGGAAACACGAGGTGTTCATGTAATCCACGACTTCAAGAGGAATCTCTTACACCTTCTGGATGTAAACAGCAGGTTTCAGTGGAAGTGACCTCCGACCCCGTCCATCCACAGCTGTAACCAGACACTCTAAACATTCCCAGACAGTGGAGCTGGTGGAGCAGGTTCTAGGTCGGGCTGTGCCACATCCAATCAATCTCAGCAAACATCCCACGATCACTTAATGCAAAAACATGAAGGTATCAAACACGTTAAATATTAAACCTTCATTCCAACACGAAAAAACCCACGAAATAACACTTTGACAAACACGTCAGGACATCTTATTTTAGTCTCAGTATAATATATATATGTGTCATATAATAATATTCTGTATAACATAATATCATATAATAAGGTGGGGCGGCGCCCTAGCGCCCTCTATTGACCAGCCGCCACTGTTCCCAGAGCTAGAAATACCTCCACCTCCTCCTCTTCCTCCTCTTCCTCTAATGTCCTCCAGCTGCAGCCCGACATGCCTGGCCCCCTATGATGGGCCCCTCCAGAGGTGGGCTGGGGGGACATTCACTGGCTGTGAGGGGGTCTCTCCAGAGAGAGAGAGGGGGGGGGGGGGGGGGGGGGGACTGTCACGCACACATTAGGCCACGCCTGCTGCAGCTGGACAGAGTGACTCAGCAGAAAGACAAGTGGGCAGCTGGACAGGGATCCTCTTGAGACATGGCTTTTGTGTCTCCTGTGTCAACAACAAGTTACGGCCTTTTCACAACCTGTGCAAAGATTCACGTTGCGTTACAGTACCGATGCTACCGTCAGGGACGCGTTACAGTACCACGAGCCCCCGGGGCCACCACTTTTTCACCAACACAACTCTGCCCGTCCGACCTGCACAAACACCACCGCACAGAGTTTGCATACAAGACTGCAGGAATGAGTCCTAGAAGCCAGAAATGAGTCAGCGTTTTTACTCTCTGTTCCCTCGACTCAAAGACAATAGTTTTGTTGGTGTGTTTTTGGTTTTATGTCTGAAATTGGGTCTGTGTTTAACACAAATGTTTATTTCTCGGATTATAAAACAGGTCAGTGAACACCCCTCTGCACCAAACACGAGTCATATAATCATTGCATCGTTACCTTTAATGTACAGGCTGTTCACTGTGGGCCAACATCTGTCTCACACAATGCAGATGTATGCAACACACAGAGGAGAGTCAATGGAGAACCTTCTCACTCAGACATACAGCAGCTAGTTATATCTCTATTCAAGACATTAAAGATTTAACACATCCCAATGTCATAGTGTGTCCAATGCAGAATGCTTTCCTGACCCACAATCCTTTGCACAGCAGAAGACAGACAGATGCGACGGATATGTTAGCAAGAGGGTCAGAGGTCAATGCTCAACATTATGAAGTAGTACGTCCGAACTGTGTGCATACTACATACATATAACATGCAACAGCACGTACTTTGTGAGGGCAGTTTACCTCAGTGAACTGAAGATGGTGACGACTCTAAATCTGTGACCACAGAGCAACATTCAGCTTCAGCCATGAAGTCGTCTTCAGTCAGATGCTCCTCGTCATCAGAGCTCTTTGTGTTAACCACTTCCTCGACAGTCTCAAGACCCGAGCGAGGCTTTTCACCTGCCTCACATCGGTCCTCTTTCCCTACATGGCCAGCTGCAGCCCTCCGTCCACCACCAGCACCTGTCCTGTAACGTAGGAGGACTCCAGCAGGAAGAGAGCAGCCTGGGCCACCTCCTCCGGCTCACCCAACCTCCCCAGCGGGACGGAGCGCACCCCCACCGCGCCCTCCTCCTTCAGCCCGGCCGTCATGTCGGTGCGGATGAAACCTGGAAGTGTGAGAGAGGGCAGAGGTGAGGAAGACCGTAAGAGGAGAGGTGGTGAGGAAGACCGTGAGAGGAGAGGTGGTGAGGAAGACCGTGAGAGGAGGTGAGGAAGACCGTGAGAGGAGGTGAGGAAGACCGTGAGAGGAGAAGAGGTGAGGAAGACTGTGAGAGGAGAGGAGGAAGACCATGAGAGGAGAGGAGGTGAGGAAGGCCGTGAGAGGAGGTGAGGAAGACCGTGAGAGGAGGTGAGGAAGACCGTGAGAGGAGGTGAGGAAGACCGTGAGAGGAGAAGAGGTGAGGAAGACCGTGAGAGGAGAAGAGGTGAGGAAGACCGTGAGAGGAGAGGAGGAAGACCGTGAGAGGAGAGGAGGAAGACCATGAGAGGAGAGGAGGAAGACCATGAGAGGAGAGGAGGTGAGGAAGACCATGAGAGGAGAGGAGGTGAGGAAGACCATGAGGAGAGGAGGTAAGATGAAGGATGTACTTGTACCTGGAGCCAGCAGGTTAACTCTGATGTTACGTGAAGCGACTTCTTTCGCCAGAGAGAGCGTGAAGCCCTGCAGACCGGCTTTGCTGGCGCTGTAGACACACTGGCCAGCGTTCCCTCTCAGGCCCACAACAGAGCCTGCAAACAGCAAACACACAACAGGCTGTTTACAGGCTGTAAACTGTAAACATCCCTCATAATCGTCAGATTTTCATCTTTCTGACGGTCCTTGAATACATCACGACAAATGCTTCCATCAGAAAAAGCAGCCAAAACGAAGCTTAAAACTGTGATATTTTATCAAGGAGAGGGGAGAGAGGGGAGGAGAGAGAGGAGGACAATTTTTGTCAAAGAAATTGTTGAAGAAATTCAACTTGTTTTTTTATGATTTATGTCATTCTGTGTTATTCTGCACAAAAGACACTTTTAAGTTCTCTCTTTTAAAATCAGTTTCCTAAGTTCCAGTCAGCCACTGGTTTATTCATCTCAGCATACTAAGAAAATAAATGCAGTAAAACATGCAAAAGCAGAAAGTAACAGTTTGGGTCTTTGCTGTAAAGAGAGCAGAAGACGTACACTGCCATCTGGTGATGCATCACATGATGCTCGTCATGGAGGATCCAGAGTTATCAGTAGTACCTATGTTAACGATGGCGGCTCCCTGAGTGCGCAGCATGCTGCGTAGCGCCGCCCTGCAGGTCAGCATGCTGCCCAGCAGGTTGGTGTGAAGCACGGCCAACATGTCCTCCGGTTTGGTCCTCAGCAGCAGAGCGTCCCTGAACAAACAAACACGTAAAAAGTTAGTCTGGAGCCTTGTTTCACATGTAACCCGAGTTAAAGTCGTTACTCTGCCTGATGAATGTGTCCATTTTTAAAGCATTGTATTTCTTTCAGTGGGCCATCACAACAACAGCAGGCTTCATCACATGTTATTTCCACTGCAGAAGACACTCGGTTGAGTTGAATGCGTCACATTGGCGATAATGCAGCGATGTCTCCCTCACAGCAGGAGGTGATCAGGGCAGTGAGGCGGAGCGGCTGCTCACCTGTTGATGCCGGCAGCGTTCACCAGATAAGAGACGTCTCCACACGTCTTCTGGATCGTCTCAAAGCTTTTCTTCACCTCCAGCTCGTTGGAGACGTCACAGCTGAGAGACACGTGGTCGACTGGAGAGAAGAAACAGAAGCTCTGTGAGCACGTTAATGCCCACAAGACTGCTTTATATACATGATGTGTGTGTGTGTGTGTGTGTATATATATATATATATATATATATATATATATATATATATATATATATATATATATATATGCATCGTTACATAAAACAAACCAGTGCTCTGCGTTCAAACTATGGAACCGTTCACCAACAGAACAGAAATGTTTTTAATAGAAGTATTGAATTAATGACCTGAAGAGAAACAACACAGTTCTCACAGCTCACACTCTGGAGGCACAACAAACATTTATGTTTATGTATTTTCTTTTCGTTTATTCAAAGCCTCCTCTGGACACAGTGCATCTCGACCTTCTGCATAAATGTGTTACAATTCTACTGTAAAAATAAACTGAACTGCAATATATCTTTTTATTCTGTTTTATTGGATTTAAGCTTCTTTATATTTCCTATTCTCTTGGCTCCTCAATTACCTTTTTTTTAAATTGTATTTACATGAACTTCAATAATGAGTTTCTTTTGCACTTTGTCTTTTGATGTTTTATGTAATTTGAATTGTTTGAACTGTTCTGGATGAATAAACTTGCTTTGTTAAAGAAACAAGAAGCAGCAGCTACGTTGTTTGTGCGGTTGATGATGTTTCTGTGCTGCTGACTGAAACACGTGTGTGTCAGCGCGTCTCCGTACCTCCACGTAGAGATGCCACGGTGGCTCTGGCAGCGTCCTGGTCTCTGGAGACAACAGCCACCCTGCAGCCCCTCTCGGCCAGCAGGCGGGACACCGCCCGCCCGATGCCCCTGGAGCCGCCACAGACCACCGCCAGCCTGGACATGACGCACCGAGGACTCAGCGTAAAGGAGAGGAGCGAGGCTGAAGCAGAGCAGCGAGACACTGGGTCTCCTGCTCCTTGCTGCAAAAGGGAATATAAATACAAGTAGTGCAAGTAAATGTAATAAGTGCATTAAAACAACATTAAAGCAGTTTTATGTTCCCTGAGGATATTTATATCGTAAAATGCAAGTCGTCAGTTGTCTAAACGCACATGGAAGTTTAAATTTCGGGTTTATTTGAACTCAAAGCTCATCTTTTCCTCAATTTAACCAAATAACCAAAGAGATCTCAGGAAAGAAATGTCCTGAAGGAAAACTTCTCCCAAGTGTGACTTATGGTGCCTGGAGAAGAGGGTACAGTCTTCATTTATATATTTTAAAGCGACCCGGTGCAGCAGAGAATAAACTCCCTGTGTTATAAACAGAAACAATTCTCTTGCATATTAAACTATTCTAGTCGTATTTTCTCATTTAATCCTCACTTTACTTGGACTACTGACCCACAGAGACAATATCCAACTAAAGTGAGGATCTGTGTTTGTGTTACATTAACAGACTATTATCTATTTTTCATTGCATATTATTTCTTAATACTAGTATTATACTAGTACTAATACTTAATACCTTTGCACGTCCTCTAGAATATATTCTTGCACATTCCTGAATAGCTCCTTTATTTGAAACAGTTACATTGTACATATTTCTCTCTTTTTCTTCCAATAGCATACTTATTTTATTTATTGTAATTTGTTTCAATGCATCATCACACCAAAGCAAAGTCCTTGTATGTGTACTTGGCGACACACCGGATTCTGGTTCTGAAACACTGAATCCACTTAAATAAAAACTAATCAGGAATAAAGAAAATACTGTAAAATAAGATGAGATACTTGAGTCGTACTGAGGACTGGTTAGACATAAAACAGACTAACATCAATTAAAACACACGGTGAGCTGATGTCAACAGAAATGTCTCAGTGAGGTCAGTCTCGTGATATATTTTAGGGTCATTTAGCCGTTAGTGACGTTAGCAGTTTTCAGCGAGCTAACTGTGATAGCATGATACATTTATAGCACTAGCTGCAGCTTACCTTGTCCTCGGCTGCAGTTCTTCGTCGGATAAACCGTGTTCCTCTTCAGTAAATAAGTGTAACGTACTGTTTCAGCTGAGCGGCGCCATGTTTGTTTCTTAGTTTCGCTGCGTTGCTCGTCATTAACCGATAGATGGCGTAGTGGTCTCACACAGAAGTATAAAGTACTACAAGCCGAATACAGGACAGACTTTCACTGTTCCTCATCTGTCTTGGTGGAGGTTTGGGTCTTTGTTTAAAGCCAGAGACGTTCGATACCCCTAAAATAGAGAACATACCGGGGAACCCTCATGTACGGAAGCAGAGAACGGCCATAGCAGCATTTGTCATTCCGTTGAATTGGTGACATTTGCACGTTGTAACTTTTCAAAATAAAAGTTCCGTATTTATGTTTCTTTTCAGAACTGTAAAAATGAGTGTTGTCTAATAACTCATATTTAACTGTTAAAGCTGTGAAAGCAATCTCGAGAGATCGAAATCATTCTTTTTTTTGTTTTCAATGGAAAAAGACAGGACTGAGTGTTTAGCATAACATTAGCAAATACATGAAATGTAGCCACATAGCATCAATGCTAATAGCACGAGAACACTTTGCACCTTCAAGTGGTTTACCTGGAAATGTCTTTAAAAAGTAAGAAATAATTCAGGTTACAGGATTGATATTGAGATGATCATTTATACGATACGATTAAAAATACATAAATATAAAGTGAGAGAACTTACTTTTGTCCTTCAGGAGACTCAAATGATGCTACTTCCTGTTGATCATGTGACTTGTGTTATGTCCCACATGTTTAGAAGGTGACAGGACTGAGTGGGACCTGGGGACACAATTTAACTAACTTGACCTTATTGTACTTAATTATTAATGCTGGGCAATATATCGATATTATATCAATATCGTGATATGAGACGAGATATGGTCTTAGACTCTTGATATGGAAATATGTCATAAATGTCTTTTCCTGGTTTTAAAGGCTGCATTGCAGTAAAGCCATGTCATTTGCTGAACTTCCGTGACTGTTCCATTACCTGCCTTTAGGTTTAGAAAAAAACATCATGGTTGGACTTAAAATAAGTACGTAAACTCAGTAAAAAACAGGAAAACAAATGTAACTAACTTCACTAACACAACTTAAACCAACAACAACTATCCTTGAATCCAAAAAGCATGAAAAATGAGTCACAAATTGTCTTTGCGGAATGAATATTCCTATTATGTCTTTTCAATATACTGTAGAGGCAAACATACGACTATATACTCTTAAATGCACATGAACAATCACAGTTCTACTCTCTGACTTGTAGAATATTTACACCGACACACGGTGCCCTAACTTGCTCTTTGCCTCTTAATTGCAGTCATTTATTCTCCCTTCTTTGCTTTATTGCTCCTGGTGGAGATATATTTCACCAGCAGAGCAAAGCAGTCTCTGCTGTGAGTTGTGATGTTCACCTGGATTCTCCAATCAGACCAAGAACCTCTGCAGGACTGATTTGTGAGCTTAAATCACATTTAGCGCTGTAGAGCCAACCTCTTTACCTCGATGCTCATTAATAAACTGTGTCAAGTTATTTTCAAAGAATATGTGCAGCTTCGCCACTTGAAAATATGTCTTTTTTAATTGAATTCCTCTCAATGACCAAAGAACTTTTTTCTCTTTTATTTTGGTAGGTTCAGCAGTGTAGTTTCTTCTTCAGTCTTTAGTCAATTAGCCAATGAGGTGAAAAACCTCTACATAGAAAAATATATTTAAATATATTTAACGCCCACTGCTGCCATATCTCTCGGCTTAACACCAGACAATAGACTGTGTATTTGTTTTAATTTAATTTCAACACAATACGTTTCATAACCCTATTTATTTACAGTAATATTGATTTGCAGTGATTTTTACTGTGTGTCAGAGAGAGAAATGGAGCTTCATTTGTATTCATTTATTCACATCTTTCACACCTTACTGATCTATTCATGCTCACCTCTTTCATGAGTGCACACCAGATATTTCTCTGTCACCCTGCACACACACTACACAACACTAACACACTTCCTGAGATAAAAAGAGTTCTTGCCTCGTGGATTGTACGAATATTCACATTTCAGTTCTGTGTCAGACCTGCATGACCGAAACATGAATGTTTTCTTTATGATTTATTTGATTTTTTGGGGTATTTTTGGCAGCTGGTACTGTTTTTATATGTATTTATTTTCCTTAATTGAGCCATAAAACGGTCTTCTGGTATTGAAGAGAGACCTTTTCTTTGAACATGTATTTGTTGAAATCTCTTTGTAATACCGAGCGGTGATGATGTAGCAGCCCGTCTGTGTTTCCTCCTGAATGAGACTCACCTGTCCGGTCGGTGGTCACCTGGTCGGTGGTCACCTGGTCCTGTATAATATATGGTATATGATCCGTCTTATTTTGGGGAATACCTTTGTCTTCATTCCATTGTGATTTGTTGAATATGAAAAAATTGAAGTCCATGAGCGTTGAATGTTCGGTATGTATCCACTGCTATACATACCGAACGCCGGCCGGTACTCGTTCGTATATGTCCTGCTGAGTCTCATGAGGCTCCTACATTGAGATAACGTTTCACCATGGTAACAGTCCTCAGCAGCGGGCCGTGTGCAGAGGACTGACCTCTCGTGTCACTTCCTGTCAGCTGAGCTCACTGAGAAGACCAACGACACCAACGACCACCTGACTTCACCAAAGCAATGCTACACTAAACTTACTAAACACCCTTTTACATTTATTATTCAGTAAAATATATATTTATATTCAGTGCCATTAAATAAAATGTATTATTATTATTATAATTATTAATATTAGTCCGTTCAAACTTTGTGTTTGAGACAAAGAGGAGAGACGAGGACACAAATACTCATGTACTCGCTAATACACAAGAAAACACAACATTACCGTGATGTACGGAAGAGTATTAGGAAAAATAAATTGCATTTCCAGAATGAAGTCATAATTGCAGCAGTCTACTACACGAGTAGTTCCACCGTGTCTTTATTCTCAAAACGCAATTTTAAAAATGAAATCCTCTTCCGTAGTAATAAAGCATCGACCAGGAGAAGAACTATGGAAACCATTAGCTTTTATTGTTATATTGTTTTTTACAAAATGTGCTATTCCCTCAAATACTTCAGAATGTTTTTCACATAATAGATTTGTGCCAAATTTCAGTTTCACCATTTTCAGACATACAGACAGACTAACTACAGACACAAAATAAATCAAGTAAGTCACCGTGGCATGAGGAGAATCCGTTAAGTTGAACACAAAGCGTGTTCCAATGAAATAGAGTTTATCGACTGTTAACAAACGCTCCATGTTTTTGAGAAGTGTGCAGCTTTTGCACAAACAATCGGGAGGAGGAGTCAGTACGATTAGGTTTGTCTCGATAGTGCATGAAGGTGTGCGTCTGCGTAACGCGAGGATTAAAAGGCGAACCAGTGAAATGAAAGCAGCACAGAGCCGGAGGTCGGTGCGGTGCCAAGACAACGGCAGATTAATTCTACATGAATTCAGAAAAACTAAAGAAAATAAAGAAAAAGGCCCCAACAGTGATTTGTACCATCCTTTCCCACACACAAACAAACTACAACATATTCCAGCAGTCAGTTACACAGTGGTCCCCCTCAATTAACTACAACAAAGAAAAAGGCCAATTCAGTCAGGAAATTCATTCTCAAAAGCCAGATTTGACACGATTCAGTGATTCAAAGTGTTTAAATACCTCACAGGAGATCAATAAGTCGCATTACATGAAATGTCGTGGGGTCCACTGAGGTGATAATGTTCATTCCTAATAAGAATACCTTTATTTTGAAGGATTTCATCACACGAGAGATTTGATCGGATCTCACTCACTCTAAAACTGCTCATTTCTTTTTTGTTTTGTTTCAACAAGCACCAAAAAAAATCCCCTCAAATCAACACAGACATCTTAATTCAAGTCAATACGATACTCAACTTTAAGACATTTTTATAGAAGTAAATGTACAAAAAAAAAAAAACCCAACCGCAGAAATCAAGAAAAACAAAGAGATGGATTTCAATAAAAGCTCACGTTTCGGAGATGAGCCGGAGTTCGTCCGACTTGAGGCAAACGTTCCGTGCTTCGGCTAGCTGGGTCTTTTGTTGCCACGAGTCACTTCAGGAATGCGTTCTAGTGTACAAATAAAACGGTGAGCCTGCTGAGTCAGCTGCTCACATAAATACACAGCGATGCGTTCGCTCCCGTGATGCAGAGCTACGTCTGAGGAGCTACGCAGGTCGGTGAACACAGAGAAAGGTACAAAGTAAGCGAATATTTAGACCGCAACGTCCGTCTTGGAGTGTGTTTAAAATAAAAATAGAATAAAGGCATGAACCAAACTGCAACACATCTGACACCACTTTGTCTTCCGTAGGAGGTCATTTGCTAATCACATGCACATATTTGATCGCTGCAGGTAACAGTTTACTCAGCAACTGGAGGTCTGTGAACGCACCACGGGAACATTTTCGATGCCTTCAGAAATAGAGAAATATCCGTTTTTCCTTCGACACGAGGACTCCGCTCACTTGTTCTCGGTGCCTCTGACAGACCGACTGAAATCAGTCCGAGGGAGTAAAGGTGTAACCGGTGAGGTCAAATAAGGCCGGTGTCAGCTGAATGTGTTGCACCACTACAAAAAGAAAGCAAAAAGGCCGATCTATGAAATAAGTTAAAGTGTGTAACATATCTATATCAACAGCTCATACGGGTTGTGTTTAGGACGAATCATCTTTGTGTCCTTTATGTACAATAAAGTGAGGAACAGTACAAGGCACACATTTAAACAGCTGAATTGTTACAAAGACATAAATAACCAACAAAAGAAATCATAAGGAAAAAGTTCATGAGTATGCCGACTACGGAAGCCCTGAACGGACACGATTCAAATACTTATTTTTTATATCGTTATCTTGAGAAAACGAGTTCTGCCGCATCGAGATGATTAATTATTTATTTCTTGAAAATAAAAGTTTATTTCCTGTTATAACTTTAAATGTTTGGATGAAATCAGTCCGACTGCGATTGATTTAAAACGGCCCAGACGAGCTGACAGAGATACGTGCGACTACATCCTGTTTTCAAAATAAGGTGTAAACAAAGTACAGATATAGAAATAAGAAGAAAGGGATTATATTTAAAAGCATGTTTCCTGCGTCACTAACAAATTAAAAATATCACAAAACTATGAGAGAAATGTCTTTATTCTTTGATGTTTGGCTGCTGGAAAAACAATCATTTCTGTGACAATGACTGATGCATTTGAGTTGAAGACATAAAAAAAAAAAAAGAACTCCAAGAATTTGATCAATTCACATATTTTCCAAAGTAAAAGTCCGACATTTCTACCGTGAAAGAGCTGCATTTATTTTCAGTATGTATGTAGTCAGAGAAGAAGTCAAACGTCAGCTGTGTAGCTATTTCATGCTGGAAATGTGGGACTTTTACTTTGGAAAATGTGATAATTGACTGTATGTTTCAGAGATTATTTTTCCAGCAACACAAAAATCAAATCGACGTTTCCCTCACACTTCGTGGTATTTACTTGTTCATTTATAAGCAACACAGATAACATTTCTTCATACTTCTTCAGAATATAATGTATTTATTTATGTACTCTTTGGTAACACCTTATTTTGAAAACCGGACGTTGTCACATGTGAATCTCTCTCCACAGACTTCACTAAAGGTCTCCGTCGGATGATTTGACCCAAACATCTTCATCCTTTGGTTTTCTCGTGATGAAGACATAAACACCTGGAGATCTCAAGACAACGACATTAAACACCGTTTCAATAATGTCCGTTCAGGGCTTCCGTACCTAACTCTGTCCACTGTGCTTTTCAATGACAACATGTTCTGTTCTCCTCTCTCCCTCTCTCTCTCTCTCTCTCCCTCCCTCTCTCCCTCCCTCCCTCTCTCATGTGCCGACTGCGTTCGTTCTCTAAAGGAGTTAAAGTGTCAAAATGAAGGTCCTGTCTCGGCAAACCTCGCGAGCGCTGATCCGTTTTGGTTTTTGCACGGTGACGCACCGCAGTGAGGCCAGTGACCGTGTGTGTGTGTGTGTGTGTGTGTGTGTGTGTGTGTGTTAGATGCTGTCTACAAAGCTGCCGGGGAACAGTCCGGTCCTGCCGTTCCTCTGTAGCGTGCCCTTGAACCAGCCGTCCTCCCTCTTCCTGTGAACGAACACAATGTCGCCCTCCTTGAGTTCCAGCTCCGCCTCGCTCTGGGGGGGATACGACACCACCACTCTGTACCTGGGGGGGGGGGGGCACAGTCAGCGATGCACACATCATGACTACAGTGAGAAGCGTCGTCTATACTCTGCGGAGTGAAAATGACATAAACATGGCCGACTCGTGGGGCCGCTGTCACGTGTCACAAATAGTTAACCGATAAAAAAAAACACTATTTACACGTCTGAGGATTCAACACAGAAGTAGAATTGGGTTTTTTTGGATGCTGTGGAAAAATCTTCATGATAGTAAATATTTACCAGCCAAATCAAAGAGTTTACAGGATGTTCAACCTTTGTTTCGTTATAACACATTTAATGCTCGACTTCTTTCTTTACTGGGTTTGTATGAAGGTGATAAAGTGCTTCATGAATATGAGATATAATAATAATCCCTCCTCTCTCTGGTGGAGGTTGGTTTATGGTGTTTTGTCGGTTACACCTACAGTCCGTGTTCATATCTCTGAGTTACTCGTTGATTCCTCAGTTGATATTGTTTGTATATCCTCTCGTGTTTCAGAGGATAAAGTGTGAAGGATAAACGCCTCCGCACAGACTCTGCAGAGTCTCATTCTACGAGACCAAGCGTGAGAATAAACTGAGCTCTAGTCTGACACCATTCACTGAGAAGTATTATTCATAACCTGCTGCTGAGGAACTGCACTCGTCAACAAGAAGCAAACGGACTCAAAGTGTGTTAGATAACAGCCAGCGCTGCAGACACACGGGTAACTTCCCTACATTACAAAGCCGAACACTGAACTCTGGGAGACTCAGGTCACGTACCGCTCACAGATGATGGGCCTCGCGTCGTGCTGCTGAGATAAGAGAGAGGAGCACGGCTGGCGAGGAGGAGGAGCGATGGGGGCGCATCCATCCAGGGGGCTGCTCTTCCGGTGGGAGGACTCCGGGACCGAGGAGGACGAGAAGGCAGAAGACACGGCAGCAGGTTCGGGCTCGAGGCCGCCGGAGGGAGGGGAGGAGTCGCGGAGCGCCTCTCCGGCAGCAGCAGCAGCTTGTTCCGCCTCCAGGGTCGGAGAGGAGGGCGGCGAAGGACGAGACTTCTTCTTGTTGGAGGACAACAGCTTCAGGAGGCTTTTCTTTTCTCTCTGCAGCAACAGCAGCATCATTTACGTGTTAGAGAAGTGGTTTTCACAAAGAGACACAGGTAAGTTCCAGAGTCTGGAACCGACGCTTCTCTACCGCCGACACACACGCACACACGAACACACACGCAGACAGACAAACATAACGTCATCAGGACTCTCACACACACCGAACCACGCAGAGCATTGGAGGCCAGAAAACACAAACGTCCTCCTTTTGAAAAACATTGTAATGATGAAGGTTCTTGAAAACGACAAGTTGACAAAAGAATCTAAAACTAGACAAAAATCGAGTTATAGTGAGATGAACACGTCACCATATGAATAAAATCTGAGGATCTGCATCCATCACAGTCACATTCAACATCACGATTACTTTGTGCACAACCCACGAGTGTTTCTGAGAATCAACACAGTATCACAGAACTTAGTATCCCCATACGCCAGTGCACTGAGGTGTTCTTATCCCTCTAGTTGTCAGATACAGATGTTATATCAGAAGCATTCAAACATATCCGACCTTGACGTCTTTGTCCAGTCGGCAGAGAGCCGAGCTGTTGGATGTGGGATTGTTCCCCGAGCCGGCGAGGACGGCCCCGGGTCTCAGAGCGTCACCCTCCAGGGATGCAGCGCTGACATTCGGGGGAGTCAGAGACGCGGCGGCACAGCCCATCGCCGCGCCCGCCCAGGAGCAGCACTGGGCGGAGGAGGAGGGCGGCTGCGGGCACAACACCAGGTGTGGCAGATACGTCACAGGTGTAGCGGACTGGATGGGAGTTACAGCAGCTGTGGGCCGGTCCTGACTGTGACATGCAGCTGCAACAACAAAAGATATAATAAACAATATTACACGTTTAACACCAAAAATATATATTTTAATATAGTCTGTGTGACTCTAAATGGACCATAATGTACTAAATGAACATCATGCTGTATTGAAGAAGACTTGAAACTAGAGATTGAGACATAAACTCATGTTTACAATGTTTACTGAGGTAATAAATCAAGAGAGAAGTAGAGTCATTTTCTATAGACTTCTATACAACCAGAGGAGTCGCCCCCTGGTGGACACTAGAGAGAATGCATGTTTTAACTCTGCAGAACCAGAGGTTGCCGCCTGCTTAAATGTTAAAATGTTAAAATTGTAAGAAATCAAGAATCATTGAATTGAACATTCGCCCTCTCCCCCTTTACTTGAAACCCCTTTCATTGAACAAGCCTCCATCTAGGATCCGTTGCCCTCCCGGTGAACGTACCGGTCCTGACCGCGTTGCGAGCCTGATTCACGGTCATCTGGGAGCCGACGTGCAGAGGGACTTTGGGCTGTTGACCCGTGGCCGTCTGAGCCGCCGTCACCGCGGCCGCGGGTTGCGAGTTGGCAGGAACGGCGCTGGAGCAGACGGGGAGGGGCTTGTTGAAATCGGGACCCGGAAGGATGGCCCCCAGGGCCGCAGAAGAGGGGCTGACGATGGTGACCCCTCGGCCCGCCTGGGTGCACAGACTCATGGGCACTTTGGGCTGAGTGCTCCCTGACCCCGTCCTGAAGGGAGAGGGCAGAAAGACGGTGAGCGTGAGGCAGTAGGAGGACGACGGGATGTTTTCATACCTCAATAAAATCTGCTTTTCATGTCGAAACACACGAGCTTTTATAATCTCAATGGGATTACCCTGAATAAATGGCCGTGCATCACAGACAGACGGACGTGAGAGCAGGCGTGTGAATGTGTGACCGAGTGTTCGGCCTCAATGAACCACCGACCTGCTGACGGGGCTCATGTAGTTCCCGGGGAACACTCCGATCTTGCCCGTGTGCATAGAGGTGCCCTTGAACCAGCCGTCCTGACAGCGTTCCAGCACCAGGAACATCTCGCCCTTCCTCAGCTCCAGCTCGTCCTCCTTACGGGGAGTGTAGGGGAACATGGCCACGTAGCTGGACCCCGAACAAACGAGTAAAATGAGCAGGAAGTCACGTGAGCCGCGGATTAATGAAACAGTTTAAACATCAGTGTGAAAAAACGTTTTACTGACGATCGTCATCTGCCCAGCTTCAAAGCTTCAATAAAAAGGCTGCTTTCTATTCGCAAGTCGGAAAATTCAAACTCCGTTCACAAAAAAAAGAAGTACTTTCGTACTTTTTTACGAAAAGTAAATTATAACGTTATGTGTTGAAATCTAATCTTGTAAAAGTTTTTGGGCAGACACTTAAATAAATCCAGTCGTTTAAAGGAGACGTCTTTACAGCAACATAAATATATTAGAGAGCTCGAAACAGATTACAATACATCATTAATAATAAGTTTTCTTTCATCAATAAAATGATAATATTCCTATTTCTAAATCACCACGATAGATGCCTTAAACAAAGTCAAAACAAGTTCGTTAACGATGAAAATAAATAGCTTAGTTTGGTTCAAACAGATGTTGACAAACAAATGGGTGATAAATAGTAATAAATAGTAATATAACGCAACGTCTGAGCTTCACATTTTGTACAAGGTGCCTTTCTGGCCGTGCGCGTGTCATCGTCTCCCCAGAGACCGTGCACTGTGACGGAGAGGCCGGCGGAGTCTCCGGATGTTTTCAGTGGGACTCTGGTGAACATAAAGGCCTCGGGCTCCGACGTGCACGCACAGGCAGCCGCGGCCGAGGCGGACCTCATTCTAATCAGGTGTTTGGTGTCCTGGAAGAGTAACGAGGGGGGGTCAAAAGTCAGAGGGGATTCTCCAATGAGACCCGGGAGACTCACCCACAGGTATTAACCCCCCCGTCACCTGTGCTCACCCTCTGCAGCCTCACTCCCCCCCCCTCCATTAAGGCCTCGGGCCGTTGCTGCGCAAACCGCTTCTGACATTTCACTGCACATTGTAGAGGACTGCATATTGTTTTGTGCGGGACTGTTTTTATAGCTCACACTGTGGGTCTTTGTCTCCCACTTTGGTCGCTTATGCTGGGGGAGGGTCTCTGTCCGGCAGCCAATGAATACGCCGCTCCATCGCCGGAGGACTGCGGGGGAGGAGGAGGGGGCGGCGGGAGAGCATCCTGTGTGAGAAGAACAAAAAAATAATAAAAATCACATCGTTAGTTTCAGAGTATCGACGTTTAATCAGTTTACTTCTCTCTCTGTGTGACGCAGAAAGACAAACAGCAAGCAGACAAAACCAGAGTGTGTGTGTGTGTGTGTGTGTGTGGAGAAACCAGTTTGTTTATTGGTAACAAAGAGGGAAACTAGAATGAGAGATCATCTGTCAAGTCTCTCCTGGGGGGTTAGAGTCTGGTTTGGCAGGCACCGTGGTCTCGTCCCAGACTTCCTCCTCGCAGCTGAGAATTCTGCTCTATTACGGCCTGTTTGTTTGTTGCTAGGAGACCACATGGCTAGATCCACGGCACGGCATTAAATCGGGACCATATGAAATGTGACAAAAACAACATGTCTGTCGTCGACACGCTTCAGAGCAACCAGAGGATTTATCTTGAGCGGTCTGTGATGTGAAAAGAGACGGGAGGCTAATGAGCCCGGGTATCTCGCGTGGTTCTCGACCCATTTAAACCATAACGCTGCTACGTCAACACGAAGCACAGCAAAACAACATAAAGCACAGCAAAACAACATAAAGCACAGCAAAACAACACAAACAACACGAAGCACAGCAAAACAACACAACTGTGAGACGCTAAGAGCTCAAAACGAGCCCACGGAACCACGGCGAAGACCACTCCTGAACCCCGGAGACACACGAGCTGGACGTAATAGCAGAGTAATAGCTTCCATGACACACCGGTGGAGGACAGAGGCAGCCCTGCGGTACGTGTGTGTGTGTGTGTGTGTGTGTGTGTGTGTGTATATACAGGCCTACGTGTGAGTGTCGATGTGCATTTGGGCTCAGTGCTGACGCTTGAGCTGAGATAATTAGGCTGCCTGCAGGCTAGAGAAATCATCTGTACAAAAACATCATGTAGGGTTCCCAAGTGAAGCGGAGAGCTCAACCTTTTGTGTACACATTCCTGCTCATTCAAAAAACTCCACATGCCAGAGCGCGCGCGCGCGCACACACACACACACACACACACACGCACACGCACACGCACACACACAGTGTGCGTGCTGGTTTTATGTGGGCTGAAGGGATTTCTTGACATTTTGTAGTAATTTCTTTTCCCCCTTCAGCTAAAAACATGTTAGAAAGTTCAGTTCTGCTTTAAAGTTCCCTACATGTTGCTGTCTTAGTTGAGTTTGTAGAGAAATAACAATAAGCTGCTGTATCTGATCCAGATCAACACAGTTTCACGCTGCTCGTTAGCAGCTGGTGGGAAGTTCTCCTCATGGAAACACACTCTCCTCCTCGGGGACTCCTGCTGTGCATCGATTTCTACTCATATTCGACACCGACGTGAACATATTCAACCTTCATTTCTGAGTATTATGACACATGCACCGTCTAACACAAATGTAAGTAACTCGTTATAAATGTGAATGAATGTCCTTTAGCAACATCTCACACACACACACATATATGTTGAATCTGTTTAGCCACACAGAACGTGCACTACGAGCTGCGTGAGCGCTGCAGAGGACTCCACCTACCACGGAGATGGACGTGTAGCTCGTCTCCGAGGGAAACG
Organism: Melanostigma gelatinosum; assembly: GCF_949748355.1. Classification (NCBI taxonomy): domain Eukaryota; kingdom Metazoa; phylum Chordata; class Actinopteri; order Perciformes; family Zoarcidae; genus Melanostigma; species Melanostigma gelatinosum. The sequence continues at coordinate 29,660,531 of NC_136637.1, forward strand.
TGAAGGCCGTTGCTGTGGTAACAGGACTACTAGGGGGCGGGGTCACGATTAGTCCGGTTGTGCAAATGTGTACCTGTCAACAAAAGAGACAGATGTGCACCGTTACATGTGCGGTCATGAGTCCAAAGCATCGCACACGCTTCACCCACACATGAAGAAGAAAATGTGCATAAATGGATCGTTTACATCAGTGTGTGAGTGAATGAGTCTGGTGTGTTTGTAGATCATAGATAACAGCTTCATTCCCTCAGAAAGGTCTGTCTGACAGCAAGCTGAAGAGCTGAAGACATTCTGAATACAGCTTCACTTCAACTGAGAGACATTCTGTGAGGAGTGAACATACGTCCACAGCAGAACATCACTTTGCTCCCGTGCTGGTTCTCCTGTCTGTTCTATCAACTCATCTACTGCAGGAGAACCCTGACTGTGGAGGAGAACCTCACACACACACACACACTACAGAACACCAGGACTGTCTCTTTAAGTAAACGCCACATGCTTGTAATCAGTCTCATTCATCAGATTTCAGGAAGGAAGCAGAGGACATATGGGAACCTTAAATCAAGTGAGCAGACGGCCTGCTACTGTATGAGAGCACAACACACTGTGTGCAGACGACTCTCACAGAACACACGTGAACACGTTGTCTCCTGGTGCCAGGACCGCAAACACTGGTCTGATGATGCAATAGGCCAAAGGAAGACCAGGTGACCACCCAGCAGGACCTCTCATTGGACATGTCACCGGTCATCCACGCGAGTCACGGTGCTGTCCGAGTAACAAGGCCATACTGTTGGGGAGCTGGACACGATATCTCCCTACAGCCTGTGGTCTCCCTCCCTCCCTCCCTCCCTCCATGCTTCACTGCTCCACTCTTAAGGTGAGCCTTTCAGAGAGCAGCCCAACCCCAGATTCAATCGGTAACTGCTTTCTTATCAGTTGTGCTCTGGGTGTGCCAAAAGGAAAAGCTCAGGAATGTGCTCAGAGGTGACACCGTCAGTGAAATGGCTGCCTGGACACAGAAAAGTAACACAAGAACAAAGAAGACAGGGCAGGTGTGCTGCGCTCATTTAAAGAAACACATTTATTTTCCTGGACGCACTTCTTCCTCCCATCGACGCAAGTAGCAGACAAGACGTTCTCATGTTCCAAGACGGACTACTGAGCCCCCGGGCACCGGGCTTACCTTTGTTGTTTCTTTGTCTGCGGTTTGGAAGGAGAGATGAGTGGAGGTGAAGAGAGGAAAGAGGCTGTGCACTGAAGTCTAAACAGTGCTTTTATGAAATCAAACGTGTTGTTGTCACATCACAGGCGCACATTTAAATTCTGTTTTTCTAAAAGTAGCCTGATAATGATGAGCGAGTCATTAAAACCTGATTCAACCTTCCGCATGGACACACAGTCTCTGACGACACATGAATCATGTCAACATGAAAGGTTTTCTGTTCTTTAGAGACAAAAAAATGAAATAAAATCCTCAAGATCCACTTTACGGAGACGAGCACTCTGCCCCGCCTCCCTCTCACAAACACACGGCAGATATGGAAGCGTGATGGTCTGCAGTATTCAGACAACACAAAGAGATTCAAGACAAAACAAACAAACTGGAGAGAAGGTGAAAAACAAAGTTCGCTTCGAGCTCCCAGAGCCTGGAAGTGAGCCAACAATGTGACGTCTGTTTGAATAAAGTTTAACACGAACACTAAACAACTGTCTTTATGTTGTTTATGTGCTCATAACAAAGAAAGAAAGCCTGCTATTGTATGAGCATAACTGACAATGTTTAAAGTAATAACAATGTATTATTATCATTGTAATAATTATTATATATATGGACTCTGCTTCACGGTTCATGGTTGTTCCCTTTTCTTTTTATAGTAAATTAAATACCACTGGAGGATATTCGCCTAAGCCACGCCCCTAGCTGCCAGTAGCTCCTCTGATTGGTCCGGAATACAAGACTTGAAGACTACAAGACTTGAAGTCCTGACAAGATATGTAGGTAACAAAAAGGTGTACTTTGTACTGCTGCACAACGATAAATCGAAGTTCTATCATCTTGAATGGAGCTTATTTGTCAAACTGTATTCTTGTGTTTTAGGGTAAAACTTTTAGGAAGGGACCTGCAATGCAGCAGCCTCCCTCCCTCCCTCCCTCCCTCCCTCCGAAGTATCGTACCTGTGAAGGTGCGCTGCAGGACAGCCCCCCGCTGATCTCCCCGATCCGTGCAGCTGCTGTGGGGTTGCTGGAGCTGATGAGCACCGGCCCGCTGATCTCCATGGAGTGGCGCTGGGGGGGCGGGGCGAGCACGGGTTTGTGGGACATGGTGAGCGAGGTGAAGGAATGTCGCTTCTTGCTGTTCTTCTTCTCTCCTGCTCGCTGGGCGCCGTTGCTTTGGGGCCCCGAGGAGGAGGCCCCCCCCTCGCCGGAGTCTCCGCTGGAGTCCGACGGCTTGTCCAACTCTATCAGCTGCCGAGCTGCCGAGTTAAACTGTGAGAGAGGAGGAGGAGGAGGAGGAGGAGGAGGAGGAGGAGGCGATGAACAGAGGGTAGTAAGGTGGAAATAACATACAGAGGGGTGATGGAGCGATGGAGTATTAGAGTGATCATGGAAACTGTCACTCTCTGTAATAAAGCTGTCATGGAAGACCTCCATCTTTATCCAGTCGGAGGAGAAGGTGAGCGGCAGGGTCAGAGCGAGAAATAACAATTTACACTTCAGACGTCCTGAAACCGTCCAGTCAGCGCTTTCAATGTGTTTGAGTGTAACTCAAAGCAAAACGTAACGGTTCATGAATTCTTTATGGGCTGAAAGAGTCAATATATCTATAGATCCCCGTCGACTAGATAATAGTGTTTGATTTCCTCTTAGTTTAGAGCAGGGGTCTCAAACTCATCTTCACTCCGGGCCACATCAGCATCACGGTCGCCCACAAAGGGCCGGTTGTAAATGTCACCACTCGTAACATATTGTTAAATAACTCTCTGCATTCACAGTTTAAAGTAGTCTTCAATGTGCTCACAATACATTTCCATGTTAAATGTACAGTAAGCCAAAGAGCTGCTTCTTTGACTGTTTAAGTATCTCATCATTTTGACTTTCTAATATCAGAATTATGACTTTCTATCATAGTTATGACTTTCTATCTCATAACTTCGACTTTCTATCTCATAATTTCGACTATGGGGATATTTTTATTATCAAGTCTAACTTAAAAAAATAAAAAAATAAATTTTTGCTGGCGGATTCGCGGGCCACATAAAATAACGTAGCGGGCCGGATTCGGCCCGCGTGCCGGGAGTTTGAGACCCCTGGTTTAGAAGGTATGATTCACATTTTGTTTCATATTTATTCTCATGATTATCTCTCCAAAGATCTCCCTCGTCGTGTTCCCTGCAGTGTCTCCCCTTTAGGACATTTTTTGATGATACTTAAATACTTTTACTGAAGTAAAATGTTGGAAGCAGGACTTCAACGTGTTTTTTATTGCGGTATTTATTATTAGCACCGTTACTTCATTAAAAGATCTTTATACTCCTTCCATCACTGCGTATTCCACGAATGATTAATGACGTTAAATAATCTTGTTCCTTTTCTTACCTCAACATATGAGATGGGGAAAATTCCAATTTTATCTCCCAGCATTCCCTCTGCCCAGTTCTCGTCCACTCTGCGGATCACAGTCAGGATATCGTCCTGAAATGAAAGACACAAGAGGAGCGCCGCATGAGAGGAAGAACCTAATTAAGGACGCAGCTAACGAAGAGTGTTTCTCCTCCTCCAGGAACAAACGGCGAACAGAAATAACGAGGTATGGACCGTGTTTTATTCAAAGAGACGTGCCCAAGAGTCTGAGGCATTGGCATTCTGTGTGGAGAACTACTTAGTCAGCTCGTTTCTGTGTTTCTGCTCATGTGGCATATAAAAACAACTGAAACATCAAAGTGTGGCCCGAACAGCTGGACAGATATAACCACTTAATAACTGTCGTTAAGGCCGTGTCGTTTCTCTGTGTGTGCATTCAGCTTAATTACAGCTGTTCATCAAGAAGTCTGGCTCACAGGAACACATAAAGCGTTTCAGTTAACAGCCCTCACATTCTCACACACATAACTTGAGAAACTGAAATGCTTAGACTGTAATGAGAGGTATGTTTGAGGCCACAGACCGTAATGAGAGGTATGTTTGAGACCAGAGACCGTAATGAGAGGTATCTTTGAGGCCAGAGACCGTAATGAGAGGTATGTTTGAGGCCAGAGCGTGGAGCGTCTCACCTTGGAGAAGGGCAGGCAGTCCTTGTCCGCCTCCTTGTCTTTGAGCTCAAAGTCGTACAGGGCTTTGCACTGAGGCGGCGGCAGCGGCAGCGGCTTGATGACCTGGACGAAGTTGGTGGGGAAGAAGCCGTGGACGCCGCCCATCTCCCCGTGGTACCAGTTCTCGTCCACTTGCCGGCGCAGGATGATGACGTCGCCCTTGACGAACTTGAGGTCTCCGGGTTCCTTGCCGTCGTAGTTGTAGAGCGCCTTGGCACAGGGGAGCTGGGGCACGCCCTGCAAGAGGAGAGAGAGGGTTGAGAAAAGAGAGACGACGAGAATAAATGGACAAGAAGTCGCACTGTGATCCGATAACAAAAGCAACCAGAGAGTCTGGTTCCCTCGTCTCAAAGTCAATGGGTTTTTGGTTCGATCCCTCACGGTTCAGCACGCATGTGAGGATTTAACCATCAGAGTGTGAAATAAAGTTTTACTGACTCAGTAGAACATGTGTTTCTAGTCTCTGATCATGTTTCATTGTAAACAACCAATCAGTGTTTAAACCAACAGGAGAGCTAGTAACGTTAGCAGCACCGCTAATGGCTAACCAACAGGAGAGCTAGTAACGTTAGCAGCACCGCTAATGGCTATCCAACAGGAGCGCTAGTAACGTTAGCAGCACCGCTAATGGCTAACCAACAGGAGAGCTAGTAACGTTAGCAGCACCGCTAACAGCTAACCAACAGGAGGAGAGCTAGTAACGTTAGCAGCACCGCTAACAGCTAACCAACAGGAGGAGAGCTAGTAACGTTAGCAGCACCGCTCACGGCTAACCAACAGGAGGAGAGCTAGTAACGTTAGCAGCACCGCTAACAGCTAACCAACAGGAGGAGAGCTAGTAACGTTAGCAGCACCGCTAACGGCTAACCACTTCAGTTACACTGCGATGCCTTCAGGCTCTGCTCAGTGAACATGAGTACTGGCTGAAGGTACATTATAACGTTATCATGATGTAATCTGTAAAATTAAATTTTTGGTGATCAATTTGAATACATACAGATGTTTCAGATGTTTTCACATGAATATCTGCCAACATGGATCATCAAGGTTTCACAAAGACAGCTCCGGGAAAAAAAACCTCACAAAACAAAAAGTAACGCAATAATTAAACTGAAGCTGTACTAACAGTAGCACAACTTTGGAAAAAGACTTTGCTTTCTCTCTGTAAAGTCAGACGTAGTTGTGTGAATCATACAGAATGTATCACCAATTAAAGGCACAAGAGATGTTGAACCAGTATTCACAGTCAGGGAACTCGGCTCTATGGGAAACTACAGTCGTGTTTTTGGACACTGCAAACAAAAAAGGAGACAATAATGTGAGAGTGTCTGTTTTTCACAGGGACAGTGAACTGTTCCGTTTGTTCCCCCGATAATGAAATGTTGTGTGTTCACAGTCTTGCGTGTGATGAGCTTGGCTGGTTGGGACTCGCTGAGTAACGCCTTCAGAAGGCCCAGGGCTCGCTCCCTTTATCCTGCAGAGGAAGGTTTTGTACCCGGCCTGGAGTCCTGAAAGGACCATTCAGGGAATGACAATCCGGGGGGAAAGAGAGACAGCGCGTAGGGGAGGGGGGGTAGCAGGATAGAGGAGCATCAATGTTCTCCATTCAGGGTGCGTGTCCATGAGGAAGGCTTCAGTCCAAACCAACCCGCCGCCATTTATCCCCCCGCTGTTAGACATCTTCTGCAGTGATCAGAATCTCAAACACGAAGAACTGACTGGATCTCAACTCTGGAACTTACAACGTGAAGGACTACAGAAGGACTACACAAGGACTACAGGAACCAGAACCAAGGCCTCAAACTGCCAGGGTGAGAAAAGGGATCCAGCGAGAGGGGGAGGGGGTTAAAGCAGCGTTTCTGCAGTCTTGTTAAAGGCTAATGAAGCGTTTAAAAGGCTCAGAGGAGAATAAAAGTACAGAATGAGCCGTGATGGTGAGCCAGGGTGACATTACTCTGCTGCAGGGAATCACACAGCCTGAAGCACAGAGCCAATCGGTCTCCGGCTCTGCAGGTCCAGTCTGTGGGGAGGGAGGAGGGAGGCACTGCAGCCCCCTGCACACTGCACTGGAACTGGGCCACCTTTCAGGGTGGGGGGGGGGTAGACCAGGGCTTTTGAGCCCACCCAGGCCTGGCAGGGAGTTTTCGTGATGTAAATGTAAATGCAAATGAAAGTAGAAGCTCTGCCATCTTTGTTGCGAGTGACGGTGACAGGTTGAAGCTCCACAAAGCCAAGAGGATCTGATTACACGGTGAATACGGTATATGAAACATGCTTGTTCCCTTAAATACGGAGACGTTTGTAAGCACTTGTTTGTACTCCGAGGCCAAGACGTAATAAAGCTTTAGTAGTAGCACAGTGTCCAAAGTCAACATCGCTTCTGCACATGGGAGAAGTGATTGTACTCATGAAAAAATAGAAGTAAATGAAGTCTTGCATGTGCAACTCTGTGTTCGGGGAAGTTTAAAGCCCCACGCGAAAAATAAATGTGGTATTTATTGGGAACAAATATGCGATCGGGTGTTTGGCATCAATACTTTCTAGTCACAGATCCCTGAAAAAGGGAGGACAAGATGTCCTCACTGACTTCTAGTAAGTTAGCGGTTCATCTTTTAGTTCTGTACGAGATAACTCAGGACTAACTCACTC
>NC_136637.1:29672492-29699992 GCF_949748355.1 Melanostigma gelatinosum
GAAAATGACTCTACTTCTCTCTTGATTTATTACCTCAGTAAACATTGTAAACATGAGTTTATGTCTCAATCTCTAGTTTCAAGTCTTCTTCAATACAGCATGATGTTCATTTAGTACATTATGGTCCATTTAGAGCAGGGGTGTCAAACTCATTTTCACTCTGGGGCCACATCAGCATCACGGTCGCCCTCAAAGGGCCGGTTGTAAATGTAAGACGGTGTAAATGTAACTACGGTACTCCTAACATAGTTAGTTTAGTTTCCCGGGATATCTGTGACTTCCACAACACGTACTTCCAGTTGTGTGATTTCTCCTCCGCCATTGTTTCCTGTTGCTGGTGCAAAATGCATTCTGGGATATTTGGCTGTCCCAAGTACAGACAAGTCACCTCCGATGCATCCCGGGTAAAATGGGCAGAGCGAGCCACATCCGGGCATTAGGGCCGTGCTTGGCTCGATGTGAACTTTGAATTGGAACAGTACTTGGGCTGAGACTGATGACGTTTCAGTACAGAGAAGTACGCATGTTGAGAAACTTGTTGGAAATCCTCTTTATGGGCTGTTGCATCTCCTGTCCACCTGTTGTGATAGTTTTAATGTCGGCACACAGACAACATGCCATCTCATCACTTCGACTTTCTATCTCATAATTTCGACCATGGGGATATTTTTATTTTCACATCTAACTTTAAATTTTTGTAAAAAAAAAAAAAAAAAAAATTATTATTTTTTTTTTTTTGCTGGCGGATTCGTGGGCCACATAAAATGACGTGGTGGGCCGGGTCCGGCCCGCGGGCCGTATGTTTGACACCCCTGATTTAGAGTCACACAGACCATAAAGCAGGGGATGCTTTAGGGCGGGGCTACTGTGATTGACAGCTCTCTACTACAGCGTTGTCCGGTCTGGGAGTTGTCTGTGTTTTTAAACACGAACAGAATGTTTTCACATTATGAATGTTTATTTTGGTCGACAAAATTTGTCTCCGTTCAGCGTTCGGGTTCCTTCTTTTGTCCCGGCTGGTTGCAAAACAAACAAAAACAAGATATCAACGGCCAAAAACCAAGATGGCGACGGCCGTCATGGCTCTTAGACACATCCTGTGGTTATACACTGAGGGAGCTTTTCCAACAATCATCTGGTTGTATTTAAACCACAGCGGGAAATATCGTAAATTAATGAAATTATTGGATTGACAGGCTTTGTGAATCAATGTGATAAATTAACTTAATTTGGCAGGTATCGATTTTACTGTCAGAAATAAATTAGACATCAACAATTGGGTAAATTATGAGCCAACGGCAATTTTTTGCCTGACAACTTTCCACTACGCCAGCACTCGAATTCAATACACGGATTCAACAAGCAGCAGAGATCCGAATCAATAAAATGTAAGAGCCCCCGGCGTAGTGGGAATCATTTATCTACTTGACTGCATTTGTCAGGAGGGAAAGAGGCAATAAACCATTCAGGCTTTCCAAGGGCTTTACCCTATTTACCCGACAAACCCTCTGTGCTTGTTTGTTTCTCTCACTACAGAGCAAATCAGACCCCGCACATTAGTCCACGGGCAAGAAAACACTCAGAGCCGTCTGGAGCCCAGATGGGAGCCTGGATGTGAGAAGAACAGGAAGTTTTCAAAAGCCCTCCAAGAAACTCTCCTACTGTTCCTCCCTAATGGGCCGGTGGAAGCGTCTCTCAGTTAACCCAATACTAACACACCAACGGTGCTCTCCAGTTGGGTTCATTGGGTCCAGAACAAGGGAAATATAATACATTGCTGCGTTTTAGTTCTGGTCCGGTTCCTAGTAGTCTCACTGACTCTTTAGACACGAACCAAAAGGAGGAAAGCTACACAGACTGATGGGTAACTTGTTGATTGGACGGTTTTTGGCGACTGTCATCCTGCTTCATCGAGACCCACGTGGGGAATCAGATGTACTTCTTAAAGTGAATTTAAAGAGCTGTACAGATGGCTGGTGGCAACGCTACGTACGGACGTGGGATTTTTGTCACACACTTGTTAATAGAGAAGAGCTTCCGACCTATTGATCTGGAACAACACCGCGACACCCCGAGTAGTTGAGCTTCAGAAATCCTGCTGAAGTCCTGTGGTCGGGGTGTTCGGTCCGCATCACATTTCGATTGACAACTTTAATACCAACCAGACAAACGGACCCGACTTTGTTTTATCTGAACCAAACAGGTTAGCTGTTTAGCACCCTAACAGAAGACAATGGTGTCTATTCTGCTGGGTGCCAGTTAAACACGATCTCCGGGCTAACGAGGCACTGACCCCAGCAATGTACAGCTTCACTGCCAGTGGCTGACCTTGGGGTGTAGCTTGGGGGCTCGTGGGTAATCTGGGTGCGAGCCGATGATCAAAGCCATGCTTCTTGGAGTCAGGATACATCAGGCTGCCATGTGCAGAAAGCAGGAACTGCATTGAGATTTCTGTCTCAAACCACCTAAAGACGTGGTGGTGGGGTCTGGAGAAACACTCACCACATGGACACACAATCAAGACATTTCTCAGCTGAGTGCACCGAGTAAGCTCCAGATTAGTGATCAGTAAAGAAAGCATTTCAGCAGGAAGAGTTTATGGATTCATGGCAACCCACTGTGGAGCTGTCACACATGCGGTTTTCATGAAGCTCTCGTGTGTATGTGTGTGTGTGTGTGTGTGTGTGTGTGTGTCGGCTCTACTGTAAGAAAATGCAACTGCATGAAACCACGAGCACATCTCTTTGTGCAGCCTCATGCGTACGGGGCTGGTTTCTTTTACCTGGCCGGCCTCAGACGAGTGGGGGGGCCAGTTCTGGGTGGCCCCGGGATCAACCCAGCCTTCGACTGAAAGAACAGAACTCTTAACTCTGTGCCAGATCATAGACCGGGCTTAACAACTGTTCTCACAGGAACCCACTCACATTTCAGAGCAGACAGAGAGAGCGAGGAAGCTCGATGCAAACTGGGAAGAAAGCGTAGAGAGAAACAGTGCGAGCTCAAAAAGCCTGAAAAGAAAGTGAGTCGGGGAGAAGCGCGGCCTCGATACGGTTCTGTGGACGGATGGACGTTGAGTCGGTGGCCCCGACGACAATCAGACGATAAACATAACAAATCATTCAAGAATCAAGAGTCCAACATGCTTTAGGGATCAGAAAATCAGTCCAACAAATGCAGAATGTACGCTGGCAAGACGAGTGCGTTTAGTTCGTAAACTCCCTCACTGGAGACGAGCTAACGTTGCATCCTGCAAGTGCAATGAAAAGGTGTTCATGCACTTCCAGAGGAATAGGCACATCACTAATCCATAGAATGTTTAGGTATCAAACATTATTTCAATCGGCAATGCCACCGTAAGCTCAAAGGTACAAAAAGGTATAAAGAGGTAAAGCAAGCACACCGTGCTGACCGGTAGAGACGCACCGATCCATCAGCTGATCACCACACGTCTGCACACAGTGGCAGCATCGTGATGCGTTCACAGGTAATCCTGAATGTTTTTTTGGGCGATGAACTTGAATAAATCCAGTAGTTTGAAGGAGATGTTTTCACAGCAACATAAAATAGATATTAGAGATGAATTATGAGCCGTTTAACTTTCTAACGCGAGCTCTAACCAGCTTATAATACATCAGCACAACTACTAACGCCAAGCGTTTATATTCAGACATTTATTTCCTGTTCATTTGAATTCATGCAAATAACTATGAATGACAATAAGTAAGTAAAATATAACCTGCTTTATTGATCCAGTGCTCTCCTGCTTCAGAAGCATTTACATTGAAAAATGAATATACCGTTACCGTCCTTTCTACAAAACTACACCGCGACACAGGTTCGAGGCCCTACGGTGTCACCCTCAGCGGCACCTTGATGTGTGAGGTATTTAATCACCTGGATCAGCACTGAGACAGGAGTCGCACAGAGGAAGTTCTCTTGTATCCAAGCTACAGAGGGATTAGTTCACAAATGTCACAGTATCTGTGTATCGAGTACCAGTCAATATGAGCTGAATACTAAGCGCTTCCTCACATTACTCTCTGCTGTGCTGGTGAAAGCGTGCACTGTCTGTGGCCTTTTTGTTCCTCTTAGTCATTCAGGGCGAGCCACCTGCTCCGCTCAGGCAGACTTCCATTTAAACGCAGAGAGCTGCAAGTCGAGGAGAAAATCAGACAAGGAACCGGTCAACCGGGTCGCTGAATCTCAAATCAAAACCTGCCACCTCCACTGCTGTGGTATCTTACAATCGCCCAGTGTTGCATGTCGGACTACAGCGGGCAACTGAAGAAGTATTTGCTTGCATTGGCTGGTATTTGCACGCCTCTACAGTGGACAAACAAAGCCAGGATACTGACGCAGTACCGGCTCAGGGCCGAGGCACAAACACTGCATCTGCACAGCTCCCACCGACCCTTTTTCACTTCCTTAAGAAAGTGCATTTGTCCATTCCGCCCTCGACTCGGCCTCAGATGTCACATGTAGCTCCTCGCTCTCCTTCATCTCCGGTGAAAACCGAAGACCCTTTTCACACATGTGGTCCATGGCCGAAGTGTTCAGGAACGTTGTCCTGCATGAGCTCACGTGTGTGAAAAGGCCCAAGATGGAAATGTTTGAGTGTAGTCCATGTGTGCAGAGTGAAATTCACGAGCGGCGGCTGAAAGTTAGGTTGACCCAGTAATTCACTGGAACCGTGCGTCAAGAGGTTAAAGTGAGGCATCGCGCTTTTGGAGCGAGAGCCTGAACTCACGCTACATCCACAAAAGTTTCAGAAACAATCTAGTCCATCCTGCCACGCCTGACATCAGGCATCACATGACCATTAATGTACACAGGGCACGCACCATGTACGGCTGATGAACACACGTCTCTCACTTGTTCCCTCACGGTTTCGTTGTTGTCTCTTTTCACTCGTAGCTCTGCTGTTGGACTGAAGAGCACACCTTTGTACCGTGGACAACAGAAACACAGGGGGGTTGGCTGACGTTTCAACTCACAGGTCCGTTTGTGGGTGTGCGCCGTTTAAATGGCTCTAAAATCAGCCTGTGAGTCATTAGAACACACAGAGCGCTGCTCGGTCTGTGGGTGTGGAAAGAACTGGGCTCAAAGTGCATTCAGGAGAAAGGTGTGATGGGATACGAGTGTGAGAGTAGGTCTCTAGTCAGTGCTCGTGGTGGGACCTGTGTGTGCAGACGGTGTATTATGGATGACCCCCCCCCCCGGTCTTTGTCAGCCCTCTCTTCCATTCAAGTCCACTTCAATAATTAATCACGCACCGTCAGCAAGAAGAGGAACCGAGACCACAGGCGCTCAAGATTCATGCCATTTTCTTCCACAATAATAAATACAGATGAATCATTTTGTAACCATCTGTATTGGAAAAGAGACATTTAAAAGAATACGAAATAAGACATTTATTCTGCCAAATATTGAAAAAAGTTTCCTGCTTTCTATGTTTTTTATATATATATATATATATATATATATATATATATATATATATATATATATATCCCTCTCTTTGGGTTTTGGATCATCTGACTTTGTGACTTTTTTTCCTGACGAAATTACGAATCAATTAGTTAAGAAGTAATTGGCAGAATAACCGATGTTGAAAATATTGGTGAGTTGCAGCTGGACATCTGGAATGATGAGACATTTACACAAGACATCGGGACAAGACATCTTGATAAAATGATTTTCTTCAAATAAAGAAACCTGCAATTCAGTCCGTTAAGTTGCATTTTGTTTAAACCCAAATGACCCGAGACAAACGACCACACATATAAACTTTAGCCATCTACAGAGTCTGTTGAGGAAGCCCAGGGTGATACTTATTACATAATCGCTTTGATTTGAAGTAGGAAAGCTTCCCATCCTCTGGACTACAGCGCTGCCTTCTCACAGCTGGGACAAAGATGTCACTCAGGGGACAAATGCAGATGAACTGAACCTCTGAACCTCGTGAGCAGACGCATCAAGAGCCGGTAATAACCCGGGGGTCAGAGGTCAAACAACTGAAAACGAAACTCCCAGCAGAAGAACCTCCTGCCTCTGCCTCAGGGATGGGAACTGAACACTTAGCCTGCCAGCAGTCAAACGGCCGTGGATGACCAATGCCAGCCCACCAATCACAACGCCAAGGTTTGGTGGACCACCCAGAATTTCACACATACCTTCGTTAACAAAACCCTACAGAGATCATGTGATCATCAGTTCACGTCATGGCTTTTTACGTCTCTCTCCTGTTCACCAGCAGCTCTGTGCTTTGAACACAAAGCAACAAACAAACAGTTCGTAGAGCTGGAGAGGAGATGATGTCAGAAGATCAGGAGGAGAAACATCATGAAGGACTTTGATATCAACAGGTTTCTGGTTATGAGCAAATATATTTTTTCGAGAAGCTGTTTGAAGGAATGAAAGAGGGAGGCCGAGTTCACACGGTGCAACATATTTTGATGCAAAGAAGCAAAACGCCGTTCCACTGTTCCACATGTTTCCGTGATAAAGGACATGTCGGGGCATCGAGCCATCAAACAGCAGAGAATGGCGTCGACGTGGGATTCACTAGAGGAATATTTCTTTATAAGCCACGTGAGCACAGGTTCTGATGAATATTGTCCGTTTCGGAATAAGGAATGTTTTCAGCATGTAAACGTGGTCGATGGCACTTTGGATGAGCGTGAAAAGATGTTTTCAACATGATACAGCTGCTCCAGCTGAGTCTGCTCTGGGTGCAGAGGACACGGCACTGCATGAACGACCGTCAACAGAACTCATACACATGACGGACACAGGAACCTCTTCCATCCTTTAAAATCCACCATCACACCAACGAGCAGCCGAAAGTCAGTAACACACGTAACATACGCGTTTCAGAACGGTTTACTGAAGAAGGTGAACATGAGCCGGAGGGTGGGACGAGACGAGACGAGACCGATGTGAAGAGGAGGAACACTGACCTGCAACTACTCACGGCATTCCACCCCCCCCCCCTCAGTCTGGGGTAAAGAGGTTAAAAGGAGACTGAGCAAAAACAAGTCACCTCCTTCCTTTTCGTGTCTGGAAAGTCTCGACAGAGACGTGCACACACCCTTAATCGCATGATTGGGTCTTTTGAACTTCCCCTCGGGTGTTATGTTCACCAACGCATGGAGGACGTGTTTCCCCCAGCGGACCACTGCTCCCCATGGACGTTTCCCAAAACACGGTGAGACCGGTAAGGAATGCAGAGACGGTGACGATAAGACCGCAGACGTGTTCAAGCTGCAGATTCCTCGTACTCTTCCCCCAAATGCATGATGGGACGGGCTCTGCTCCACTGCGAGTCCAGGATGGGGGCTCGTTATGTTCCGCTCACGAGTTGGTGGTGCGATAACCTCTCACTATCGACCCGCTCCCATGAGCTGATAACACAGCAGGGCTCCGGAGTGTGACCAACTATTTACACGTGCGATAAGATGACCGTCGACGAGCTGCATCGATACGTCTGCTGCCCGCGTACCATTTGTACACGGGCAGCAGGAGAATAAAGAAGTACGAGTATGAACTCCTCCGTAAGACTCTGCAGAGTCTGGAGCGCTGCACAGTCTGACACCATTCACTGAGAAGTATTGTTCATAACCTGCTGCTGAGGAACCGCACGAGTCAACAAGAAGCAAACGGACTCAAAGTGTATTAGATAACAGCCAGAGCTGCAGACACACGGGTAACTTCACGAAACTCTAATCTCATTCCACCTCGAACAGGCTCCAGCCAGGAGGGAGGAGGTACGTCCAGAAATATGGGAGGAAAAAAACAACACAGCTTGTGTCTCATGAGAGGAAAATTACAGGTCCACAATCCCTGACACGCACTTGCCCAGAGGCCGGTCACGGTTTACTGGTGGACCTCCGTGGGAAACAGAGGAGAGCGCGAGCGTGCTGAGAGCGGAATGAATGACCGGAGCCTCCTCTGGTGAGAAGGATTCCCAGTGGAAAGCAGTGAACGTCTGCGTTTGCCAGCATGTGGGCAGCGTGTGAGGGTGTCATGACGGGGTCAGCAACATGATGTCATCAAAGAGGGCCGGCGTGACTCATCGACCTCAGACTGAAGGGAGGTGCACAGGAATGTTACCGAGATACCTCAACATGAGGAACCCATAAACAGCATTCTTCTACTCTGGAGGAATAAATCAACTCCAACAGAGACGGGACAAGAACGCACCAAGTTACCGACATAACCGGGGAACGAAAACATAAAAGATCTTTGCAGTGTCTTGTGGGTAACATCAGGACAATCAATCTGCAGCAAATAGGACCAGAAAAAATTAAATAGATAATGAGAAGTAACGGCAGGTAGAGGGGGGGGGGGGCGTAAAAAAAAGAATAAAAGTGTTCCGAGTATAAAGATCTCATTACCAAACACGAGACAATGACCTAATTACATCCTCGAGAGCTGAGGGCACACACACACACACACACACACACACACACACACACACACACACACATGACGAAGATGGAAGCGATTATAAAAATAACAAACATCTCTATTTTGAGTCAACTGACAACCGAAGACATCCACAGAAAGCTCTCTCTAATTCTTCACCCCGGCCGATGTGACTCCTGAACCCTGACCTTTTTGACTCCCAGGCGGCTCCGGTGGCTCCACTCACCACCACCACGCGATCTCTTCTCAATCTGTGTGAACAAAATACTGTCATACGAGTCAACCAGGGCGAGAGAAGGGAGACAAAACATCATGTAAGCGGAGCAGCGCGGAGGTGAGTCATCGACCGCAGAGTGTCAGACAACTGGAGAGCGGGGGGGGGGGGACTAAACATGTCCCTTTTGGTCCCAACACCTCCGTGGGACGCAACCCCAAAAGCTGGTTCTAGTATAACCTAAGGTCAAAAGATATCGATTCTCCTGTCGGTACTTTCTTAGTTCCTGAGTGAGACGTCCTCGTCTCAAACGTCCTCCCTCCCTCCCTCTGTCTGTCTCTCTCTCTCTGTCTGTCTCTCTCTCTGTCTGTCTCTCTCTCTCTGTCTGTCTCTCTCTCTCTGTCTGTCTCTCTCTCTCTGTCTGTCTCTCTCTCTCTGTCTGTCTCTCTCTCTCTGTGTCTCTCTGTCTGTCTCTCTCTCTCTGTCTGTCTCTCTCTCTGTCTGTCTCTCTCTCTCTGTGTCTCTCTCTCTGTCTCCGGCTTTTTATACAACAATAACAAAGAAATGTGGATTATTTTCTTCATTAATTGTCTATTATTCTCACTAAATAATCAAAGAGAACCGATAAGAGTATCGATAAGTAACCGAACCCATGAGCAGTATCGATCAGAGTACTAGTACCGGTCAGAGTACTAGTACCGGTCAGAGTACTAGTACCGGTCAGAGTACTAGTACCGGTCAGAGTACTAGTACCGGTCAGAGTACGAGTACCGATCAGAGTACTAGTACCGATCAGAGTACTAGTACCGATCAGAGTACTAGTGCCGGTCAGAGTACTAGTACCGGTCAGAGTACGAGTACCGATCAGAGTACTAGTACCGATCAGAGTACTAGTATCGATCAGAGTACTAGTACGGATCAGAGTACTCGTACCGATCAGAGTACTAGTGCCGATCAGAGTACTAGTGCCGATCAGAGTACTAGTATCGATCAGAGTACTAGTACCGGTCAGAGTACTAGTACCGGTCAGAGTACTAGTACCGATCAGAGTACTAGTACCGGTCAGAGTACTAGTACCGATCAGAGTACTAGTACCGATCAGAGTACTAGATCAGAGTACTAGTACGGATCAGAGTACTAGTACCGGTCAGAGTACTAGTACCGATCAGAGTACTAGTACCGATCAGAGTACTAGTACCGGTCAGAGTACTAGTACCGATCAGAGTACTAGTACCGATCAGAGTACTAGTACCGGTCAGAGTACTAGTACCGATCAGAGTACTAGTACCGCTCAGAGTACTAGATCAGAGTACTAGTACGGATCAGAGTACTAGTACCGGTCAGAGTACTAGTACCGATCAGAGTACTAGTACCGATCAGAGTACTAGTACCGGTCAGAGTACTAGTACCGATCAGAGTACTAGATCAGAGTACTAGTACGGATCAGAGTACTAGTACCGGTCAGAGTACTAGTACCGGTCAGAGTACTCGTACCGATCAGAGTACTAGATCAGAGTACTAGTACGGATCAGAGTACTAGTACCGATCAGAGTACTAGATCAGAGTACTAGTACGGATCAGAGTACTAGTACCGATCAGAGTACTAGATCAGAGTACTAGTACCGATCAGAGTACTAGATCAGAGTACTAGTACCGGTCAGACTCTGAGACGAGGGAACAGGAAGTGTAAAAAGTGCTGAGTCATGCCTTGAGTGTGTTTAGGACTCACTCCTGAGGCGTTCTGCTGATGACAGGGAACCAGACGAGGCTGTGCAGGTGTAACGTTTTGTTTGAACATGAAAGGCAGAGATCAAAGCTGATTGCCCTGACCTGACCCCCCCCCCCCCCGGGTCACACCCTCAGCTCCTTCTTTCATTGCTCGTCGCCGTCTGTCCCCAGATTCTTTTTTTTGGTGAATCTCGCACAGCTTGTAAGCATCATAAACGTTTGTTTGCTGCAGAGATTATTTTCTGGAATAATCAAAAATCCAACGGACAGAATATCATCGTGCGACGCAAACTTCCTGGTTTGCCTCCAAAAATACGTCCTCACTGCAGCTCTGGCTGGAGATGCAAGGAAAAGGAATGAATGAACACACACACACACACACACACACACACACACACATACAGTGAGTGTGTGTGAGGATCATATGCCTGCCTATACACAGAGGTGAAATAACGTGCTCGTTTCGAGTGTCCACCTCTTTATCTCACACAAACGGGTTCTTTTTCCAGAACGGAGGGAAATTCCAGGACGAGCCTGAACCCTCTGAAGTGATGTTCTGAGGTAAAGGAGGCGGGCCCTCTGATCTCCGTACCTGCACGGTGAAGGCGGACACATTATCGGCGCTTTGACATTCCAGTGATTCTCCAGAAGACCTCGACACCTTTTCATCTACCTCATCCTCCCTCAGGTGGAAAGCAGAGGAGCTCCGAGGGGCCCGGAGGTTCCTCCACTTGGTTTTTAGAGCCTGGTTTTCCATTTCCAATCAACAAATACTCCACCCTGCTGTCAGCGGGTGGAGGACAGATTGATGTGTTTTCCTGTCATGTGGGTTTATAAGACACCACAGATACAGCTGCAGTGCTCAAACATTTCATTCAGTGAAAGAATTACCGGGTATTTCACCGCTCGGTCTGAAAACTAATGATTCAGCCTTCTCAAATAAAAGCGGCTGCAGGTAAATTCCCCTTCCTGAAGCAAAACTCAGGTCTGTCATCGTCCTCCAGCCAAAAGAAATCAACATAAATGAAGGATGTTTACTAAAGAGAACATCCTGCATGTCCTCCTCGTAGAGACGAGAGTAAAACAAGAAGAGCTTCTGGAGGAACATTACACTGACGCCACTGCACCACTGTGCACATCTTTGTCTTTTGTTAAAGTTCTGCACTGTTGTACTTTATGAGACAATACGTCCGTAACGTTTGTTCAAACACCAAAACATGAAACATTTTGCTCCCAAATATCACAAAGTAAGCTGAAGTGAGCCTTCATGTAGAGTTCCTTCATGCATTCTAACTCCACAGCAAACAGCCTCACACACGCGTGTGATTTGGACTTTCATGACGAATGCACAGCAGCACAGACATGCTGACTGAGTGTTGACTTTCCCAGAGAGGAGGGTAAACAACACAAAGGAAAAGAGGTTTTTGTTGGCGGTGAAGGTTCAGTAAAGGACGTTAAAGCGGCACGAACGCAACCGCGACGTGTTCCTGTTTCCACATCAACACTGAACTCTCCCCACGTTTCACTGAGCGCACAGGAGCTCTCTCTCTCTCTCTCTCTCTCTCTCTCTCTCTCTCTCTCTCTCTCTCGCTCTCTCTCTCTCTCTCTCTCTCTCTCTCTCTCTCTCTCTCCTCTCTCTCTCTCTCTCTCTCCTCTCTCCTCTCTCTCTCTCTCTCTCTCTCTCTCTCTCTCGCTCTCTCGCTCTCTCTCGCTCTCGCTCTCTCTCTCTCTCATAACCATGCTTTACAACTGCAGATTAAAACAGCCAGCCGTAGTCACACCCTGCATTTCTCACATCCACTCACCAGCAACACCACAGCAGGGATCTCAAGAGCAGCGCACATATTGTGCAACAACTGTGCAGCAACTAAGAGAGCAGAGAACCTTTCTGAGGCTTTTGCTTGGAGCATGAGCGGTTCACACTCGACGCTCTGATGAAGTGTGAGGAATCAACAAGACAACGAGTGTGACTCAGAGATATGAACACAGACTGAAGGTGTAAGCAGTAAAAGCCATAAACCAACCTCCACGAGAGAGGAGGGGTTATCATGAACTGTAATCTTATATCTCATATTTATAAACTACTTTGTTGCCTTTTTACAAACTCTGTAAAGAAACGAGTCAAGTATTAAATGCAATATAAACAAACTATGCTGTAATTCATTGGATTTGTCTGGTAAACATTGACTCAGATGTAGATGTTTAACACGTCTTGTTTGTAGATCATGAGCTGACCTTCTTTGTGTAATCCCCAGACATGTAAAGAGGTTCTTTTTGTCAGTTAACTATTCGTAGAAACTAAGCTTCAGAGGAGAAGCCCGGCTCACAGACACACAGAACCGTTTGTTTGGCTCCACCGTTAACGGCTCTCGCCCACTCGCCGTCAGCGCCGCCGGTCAGCTGGCTGGCTGTGGGATCACCATGATAACAGTTAATCCGCAGCAAAGATTAGAGAGAGCCAGTAATGCAACATTTTAATCCACACAGATTTTCTGTTTTGTTGCAGCTCGACCCAAACAACGGGTAAAACACAGACTCGTGCTCACCGACCCGTGTGCGGTCACAGCGAGTAGTATACTGACCCGCACAAGGGTGCTCTTAGCCTGAGCTCGCTGGGGCTGTGCTCCCGGGGTGCCCTGGTCTCTGGCTCCGCCGCCTTGCGCTCGGGCCACGGCTCCGGACGTCCCGTTGGTGGTGCAGACCCCCGGCCCGGGCCAGGCCCTCCGAGGCCTCTGCTTGATGCCGTCCAGCAGGCGCACGAGCAGGATGTTGCTGGGGAGTTCGTCCACGGCGCACTCCACCAACGTCCGGCACTCCGGGCAGCGCAGCTCTCCGCGAGAGCCCAGGATGCCTTGGAGGCACCGGCGGCAGAAGGTGTGCTGACAGGGGAGGACCTTCGCCGAGGCGTCCAGGCGCTCCAGACAAACGGGGCACTCGAGCAAATCCAGCAGCACCGACTCGTCCATTCTCTTGCTGCTCCGCCACTACTTCAGCAGAAGAGGCATGAGGCCGACACGGTTTGTGTTTGGAAGCAGGACCAGAACGCCGTCACGTCACTCCCATACCTCAGCTGTGGCCATGGCGTCTGCATCAGCTGTAAAACAGGGTCCAGACATGCACAGTCATCAGCTGTTAGTGTGCACACAAGAAATAGGTCATAGTAAGCCCGGGGTGGGCAGACTGTGGCCCGCTGCTCTTTAAAAAACTAAAACTAGGATATGGCTGGAGCATATTCATATTGATAAGTTTAGAGTTTGGCGATGTCGCCGTCGCCATCTTGGATTACGGCCGTCGGCATGTTTTTTTCACAACCAGTAAACAGGAAGTGACCATATCTGGACTGAGGAGGAGTGACGTAGAGACGCCGTATACGTCTCTGGTAGAGACCTGTCAATCAGCGTGTAGCCCCGCCCTAAAGCATCCCCTGCTTTATGGTCTGTGTGACTCTAAATGGACCATAATGTACTAAATGAACATCATGCTGTATTGAAGAAGACTTGAAACTAGAGATTGAGACATAAACTCATGTTTACAATGTTTACTGAGGTAATAAATCAAGAGAGAAGTAGAGTCATTTTCTATAGACTTCTATACAACCAGAGGAGTCGCCCCCTGGTGGACACTAGAGAGAATGCAGCTTTAACACACTTCTGCTTCACTTGATAGAACCGGAGGTTGCCGCCTAGTTTAAACACTTGATGTTGACACAATTTGGTGAAATTACCTCCGTCTTAGGCTACGTCCACACTGCTACATTTCTCGCTACACATGACTTTTGCTGCTGAAACAGCGATCAACACGATCATCTTCCTATTTAAAAGTGGCAATGTCCTGTATTAAGAGTTTTAAAGTATTAAATACATGTTAGGAGCAGCAGATACACAATTACTTTTTGTAATGTCAAACAGTTGACTTCATGTTCTGAGGCTCGTGTTGTGTTCTGCTCTAACACTGATTTCCTGCAGTGGAACTTCAATCCACATTATTTACTATCGTCAGCGTACGACACACATCACATATGGCTGAAATCTGTGCTTCATTCACTGAGCACAGGAAACATCACACCTCCAGCTGTCCACATTCAAAACCGCAGCGAAGTGATGAGCTGGCAAAAACAAAAAGCTGCCGTCATCAGAGTCTCGAATGAAGAGATTTGCAGAACAATGCAGCATAATATTATAACAATGCAGCATAATATTATAACAATGCAGCATAATATTATAACAATGCAGCATAATATTATAACAATGTTAACACAGTTATCCTACATTGTCTTGTTGACATCGTAGTATAAGAGTCTCCTGAATAAAGATACTACTTATATTAATGTTCTCACTTCTTTCATTGTTTCTGCATGCTTTGTAAAGGCTCAATATTGCATAACTTTGTATATTTAATCTTATATTCTGTGTTGAGGTTTACTGTGTAACATCTGCCTCTTGGCGCATTTACAGCAATGTTTTTATTAATGTGCA
The DNA here is from genome assembly GCF_949748355.1 of Melanostigma gelatinosum. Classification (NCBI taxonomy): domain Eukaryota; kingdom Metazoa; phylum Chordata; class Actinopteri; order Perciformes; family Zoarcidae; genus Melanostigma; species Melanostigma gelatinosum. The sequence goes on from NC_136637.1 coordinate 29,687,337, forward strand.
CAGTCCCCTTTCAAACAAACCAATACATAAATCATCATCATCACCAGGATGAACAGCAGTGAGAGCCTGTGATTTGTCTTTGAAGAGGGAAACGTATCCAAGTCAACTCACTTTATCTGGTGATTAATAAATAATACTTCAAATCAGCCCGTTGTATTATGTCATAAAAATACATTTTAAAACATAAAAACTCAAATCTTGCTCGTGTGTACAGCTGTAAAATATGTCAATATTACGCAACACTTACCAGACTTAAAAACGTGTATTGATAACGCACGTGACGTTGTTTTTTAATGACAGTAGTACTCAGCTGATAGTGTTTTATAATATCGCGAGATATTAAAAACTAGCACATTAAAGAAACTTCGCTACTTTTTCATGTCGTCGCATTTTTAAGTAACAAAAAATGGAAGTTGTTTTTGTTACAGCGTTCACACTTTAAACAAATGTTTCTTTAACTTCTGAGAGAAGAAGTAAATGATTAAAGTGTTGAAGAAGAACTCTCACCTCTTCTTCACCAACACGACTCCTCCTCTTGTTGCCTTTTCTCTCTCGCGCAGAAGCTACACTGTAGCCACTTCTCTGTGTTCACAGCAGAAACACGAGCGACGCTCTCTCGTCACACGGTGTACATTGTACTACGTTGTAGTATAAATATACTTCTGTCAGATACTCGAGTAAAAGCAAACACGAAGACGAGACAACGGAACTCCGACCGCACCGAGCAGCAGCGCCATGCTGGCTGTTAGTCCGCTAACGTTACTTCTTCTTCTGGTCTGCTGGAGACGAGCGGGGGGGGGGGGGGGTCCTTCACGTGCTGTCCGGAAATGAGACAACTGTGAGGCATAATACAGACAACTGGTATACAAAAGTTATTTACAATGTCAGTAATTTTTTCTATAAGTGGTTCAATTTAAAAAGTTTGACGAAGACACACTGAATCTCTTAATATTATTGAATTCGTTTACTTATTTATGTTACTATTATTTTTATTGTTATAATGATAATAATAAGTAGTATTATTATTTGTATTATTATTATGTAGTTATTGAACTCACTTATAACTGTTATTATTAAAGTTTATTTCATTTAAAAGTGTGACGCATTTATAAAACATCCAAAGACACACTGAATTCCTACTTTTAATTGATTAGTGTATTTATGTTTTTACTTTATTATTGTTGTTAGTAATATTTTGTAGTTATTGAATTCACTTAATAAAAGTATTATTATTACCCTTTAGTTTCCTATTTATTATTAACATACCTGCTCTGCACATTCCTCTGACCACAATTATTAAGAATAGAAGAAGAAGAATAGAATAGAAATATACTTTATTCATCCCCAAGTGGAAATTTGTCTGTGGCAGCAGCAAACAGGGTTACACAATACAATTGAAATATTAAGTATGGAAAATGCACAATATATACAATATAATAAAATAACAGAGCAGGACCTATTACATTTAAGAAAATAAAGTAATACAAATGCACAGTATATACACTAAATAGAATCGTATTAAATGAACTAAGTAGGAAAAAATAAACAAAACAGTAGTGCACAAGATCACCAACCGCAGCAACAACAGTGCAGCAGTGTTACAGTCTGGTGATATATTACAGAGTCTAATGGCAGAGGGCAGGAATGTTTTCCTGTATCGGTATTAATATACGAATATATGAGACACTTTCATACATGCACACAAATTCGCTCTCAAACTAAAAAGATCTGTAGCCTGTCATGTTCAGATCATAACGTCTAACTTGTCTTCTTTTTGTATGATGTCACACTCATAAACACTAAAACGCTGCGCGAGGCTGACTTTACACGGTGAAACTTGTTGCATGAAAGTTAATTTCATATGATAAACAACTTCACTAAAAAGATTCAAGTGTCATTGTAACTACGTTTAAATGTTTGTATCTTATTTTGCATCGTTTTCTCGCTGGATAATATAAATGCTGACGTTTTGTGTCACTTTTTACTACTTTGTTTTCATAAAGGAAGAGCTCTCTCGTCCATTATTCTTATTGATAAGCTGGAGGAAACAACCATTCCTCCTTATGAAAACTAACAGCTTCTACAACAATACATAATCACTCATATTTCATTATTCCCCTCAAAAAGTAGTCTGAAGCCAAATCCTAGCGGAATTCTACAGCAGTGGTCCTCAGTGCTGTAATTTCCGAGGCGCACCAGAAGGCATCTTCAGGGGTTGTCAAACGGGCGTCTGTAGCGATGTCAAAAAAAAAGAAAAAAAGCATATTTCTCTCACGCGGAGTGGAAAATACCGTTCATGTCGTTATTCACCCTCACGGAGAAGTTGTGTTATGAACTGAACGCCGATTATTCTTTCTGTAGTAGAAACATAAAACTTAATTTATCTCATAAAACATGGATGTTTTCTAATTGTTGCATTTCAGATCAGAAGCCGGTTCATCGTCAAGTAGATTGATTTGTATCGGTGCAAAGAAAGAACTTAGTAAAAGAAAAATGTAATTAAAAATAAAAGAAAATGGAAAAGCATAAATATAGAATAAAACATGACAATAAAAATATCTATTTCTGCATATTTCTGGTTCTTTAACCCTCAGAAGAACACCTGGTCTACGTCTCTCAGATGTTCTCTTATTTTCACAACAGAACGTCGCTCCACGCGCAGCAGGAGCAGAGACATCTGGTGGTCACGAGCAGCAGGAGCAGAGACATCTGGTGGTCACGAGCAGCAGGAGCAGAGACATCTGGTGGTCACATCGTTTTATTCTACGTCACACATTCAGGATGTTGATGCTCTGGTTCCAGTCCTGCTCATCAACATGTCATCTTATTGTGGAAGCTTTAAAAACGGTGGAAAGAAATGATGAAAACTCAACTGTCCGAATTACGTTGAGTGTAATATTTACATTACAATGTTATTATGTCTCCTTGTAGTCTTTTTGTGTTCATTTGGTGTGTTTTTTTGTGGCCATTTCATGATAACTTTGTGTATTTTTAATAATTTTGTGTCTTTTGTGGTTGTTCTGTCTCCTTGTAGTATTGTTTTGGTGTGTCTTTGTGTCTTTTGTGGTTGATTTGTGTCTCTTCGTGGTCATTTTGTGTATTTGTTGTGGTTGTTCTGTCTCCTTGTAGTCTTTGTGTGTCTCTATGTCATCATTTTGTCTCATTTCTCGTATCTTTGTGTCTCTTTGTGTTTTTTTGGTGTTTCTTTGTCGTGTTTTGATGTCTTTTCTGGCTGTTTTCTGTCTCCTCGTGGTCATTTTGTGTCTCGTCATAGTATTTTTGTGTCCCTTTGTGTCTCTTTCTAGTCATTTCTATAATATAAGCTGCAATACTGCTTCTGATCTCCTCTTCTGTATCTCTTCTTGAAGCGAGAGCAGACTGCTGGATCCATGATTGGCCGTTACAAAGACAGACAGCAGTGAGAAGGAGAGCACTTTTCCAAAGGCGATGTGTTTTTATTGCAAAACAACAAAAAGAATGCATTTGAAACGGACCTTTGACTTCTTACAACCTGCAAAGCAAACGCACAAAACCACTTGAGGGAGATGAGAGCGAGAGCGACGCAGCCAACAGACAATGAACACGATTTATCTGCGTCTCATTGGGCGGACGCTGCATATCGAGCGAGAGATGAAGGAGAGGAAGAAAAAGAGAGCGAGAGCAATAAAGCAGGAGATTTATGAGGAGGTGGCTCTCCTCTGTGTCACACTCCGGCCCTCAGGTCCTCCTCTGACACAATGCCCCCCCCCCCCCATCCTTTTTTCTGCTTGACCCTCATGTGTAACCCCCCCCCCCCCCCCCCCCCCCCCCGGTGTGATGGAGGTGACAGCTGTGTTACTGCCTATAAATGGAGGACGAGGAGAGCAGGAGAGGACATGACAAGACATACGTCCCAATTTCAAGGAACGAACCTTGACAGAAATATTGCCCCACTTGTACGGTCTATTACTGTAAACGTGGGCGGATTATAGGACAAGAGACATACAAAAGACCTCAGCATGTCTCCTACAGAGGAGAGACACGGAATTAAGAGGTGTTTAGTCCACCTTCTGTTGTCCTTTTATGTCTCTTGGTGGTCATTTTGTGTCTTTTTTGGTCTATTTATGTCTCTTTGTAGTCATGTTATATCGCTTTGTTGTCTTCTTTGTGTCATTTTGTAGTCTTTTTTTATGTCCTTCTTGGACATTTTGTCTCTTTGTTGTCATTTTGGTTGTTTTGTGTTAATTTTGAGTCTCTTCGTGGTTGGTACTCGTCTCCTTGAGTGACATTTTGTAGGTGAAGGCCAGGGGGCCTCCCACTTTGGGGCCCTCCCACTTTGAGCCCTCCCACTTTGAGCCCTCCCACTTTGGGGCCCTCCCACTTTGAGGCCCTCCCACTTTGAGCCCTCCCACTTTGGGGCCCTCCCACTTTGAGCCCTCACACTTTGGGGCCTCACACTTTGAGCCCTCACACTTTGGGGCCCTCACACTTTGAGGCCCTCACACTTTGGGGCCCTCCCACTTTGAGCCCTCACACTTTGGGGCCCTCACACTTTGGGGCCCTCACACTTTGGGGCCCTCACACTTTGGGGCCTCCCACTTTGGGGCCCTCACACTTTGAGCCCTCACACTTTGGGGCCCTCACACTTTGAGCCCTCACACTTTTGGGGCCCTCACACTTTGGGGCCTCACACTTTGGGGCCTCACACTTTGGGGCCCTCCCACTTTGGGGCCCTCCCACTTTGGGGCCCTCCCACTTTGGGGCCTCCCACTGTGAGCCCTCCCACTTTGAGCCCTCCCACTTTGAGCCCTCCCACTTTGAGCCCTCCCACTTTGAGCCCTCCCACTTTGGGGCCTCCCACTTTGAGCCCTCCCACTTTGGGGCCTCCCACTTTGGGCCCTCCCACTTTGAGCACTCCCACTTTTTTACCGCCTCTGGGAGCCGAGATCAAGCCGACCTCAGGGCCTCATGGAAAAAATCGAACCAGGAATGTAATTAATTTATTCGAGTACATCGTCAGCCAGAGAGCGCGTGAGACTCTTGTTTTTGCTCGTCTGACGTTAGTTCAGTGATCGTATGTAACAGAGATGATGTAGGAGGAGCTGAAGCGTTAAACAGATGAACTGTGATTGGTTGAGAACGCACTCGAGGCAAAAACACTTTCAAAACAGTTTCTCTTCAAAATTCAAATCTGCACCAAAATAAAAGAGCAGAAGAGAACATAGAGCTTCTGATGCGGCATGTATGGGTGCTGATTGTATTCTTTTTAATATTAGTTTTCAGTCCGTTATATTTCCACTTTATGTTATGCATTCTATTTATTCATTTTAATTTTATTCAGAATTTATTTTGTGTTCAGTGTGTTTTTATTTTCATGTTATGAATTCTATGAATTTTATTAATTATTTTTTCATTTTTTATTAAAGCGTGTCTTATTTTCCATCTCATTTGACCTTTTTATGTTTATTATTATACCTTTATTATTATCATTCCTGGTATGAAAGGTGCTACATTTATTATTGTTATTATTACGAAGCTTACCACTATTAATGTATTAATTGTGTTTAACTAGTAAACTGTCCGTTGGTTGATCTATTTTAGTAAAACCCAAAACAAATCTCTCAGTCCGACCATTTAAATGAATAAAGTTAACATTGCTATGAAAGCGCCAACGATACTCTGTCTCCTGGAGCTGCACTGAACTAAAGCCTTTCTGGAACAATATGAATGCAAATATCAAAGACATTATGGGATGTGCTGATAGTGCTGTGCTGCACATAGAACAAAGAAGAGATGGATATCTGGGAAATATAATTCTGCTTACAGCCGGCAATGAAAGGTACAAGAAGACAGTCGTACAAAGCTGAGCCTCCGGGGAGAGAACAAAGGTTTCATATCCATTCAATGGAAAACTGACACACAGACTAAATATTAAAGACGATATCTTTGGATCAGTTACATGAAACATGAAGCCAACAAGTACCTGAACTGTGGATGAAGTGTTTTTAATGTTGCATTGATGCTCATGATGAAGATCTTTGCATGAAGAGAAGCAACTAAAACCCGACTCCAAACTGAGCCAATGATGTCATTCCTCATACTTGCTATTTTGTCAGAGCCCCCCCCCCCCCCCCCATGCTCTTATTTTGGTGGGACAGTTACTTTCATGCAAATCGCGACTAACCGCTCATGAATAATAGAAGCCACATAAAACAGAAGGAGCAAACCTGGAACAACAAGGAACAGGACGCCACCGAGCAGCATGAATGATGAAGCAGCTGGAAGAGTTTCTCCTCTCAGGCCTCAGAGAGGGGAGCGTCTCCAGCACTGATTTATGATGTAATCTAATACACAATAACCATGTTTTATCAGCTGAACTCTAATGTGGAACTGATTTGCATGTTTAATACGACACAGCCTCAGCTTCAAAATGCATGTTTACGTTTAGATTTAACAATGACACGTTCGCTCAGGTTCTTCATGCGCTGGTCAATTTAGAGATGGTCTATTTCTCCTCCATAACATTGTACAAGTAAAACATTGATTTCACTACTTTGTCTGTTTGTGTCTGTAGATTTCTCCTAAATTCACCAAAAGTTACCATTACATAATGCCTCATTTGCATATTTAAACAACATTTCACAAAACGTACAAATACAAAAAGATATAGTTTTAATGCTAGCGCGAGCACTGCTCCTCCAAGGGTACATCCCAAGCCTCCCCGTTTCCCTCACTCGGGTCCTTTCCTTGCGTCTTAGTCCCTCCCACCAGGGATGCATGGAGGAAAGCATTTATTGATTTGATTTGATTTGTTTTGGCGGCGCCCTAGCGCCCTCTATTGACCAGCCTCCACTGGTTAGAACAAATGTCTCGCTCTAGACACTCATATAACAGAAAAAAACAATTAGAACTTCTTAACTTCCTGCAGTTTTAAAGCTCTGTGACGTGTTTGTCGGGGGGAACACGCCCTCTTCTCCCGTCACACGGGATCAGACGTGGTGTGGAAACACTGGAGGCTCTCGTGAGATTATTCCACAGGGATTGTGACTTCGTGAATACATCCTGCCAGTAGAAAGGGTTTTCTTTCAAACCGTCACGTTTTCAATGTTAGACGCTGAATAAATCATTGTCATGACGTAAGAAAGCATTTAAAAGCACGGACACGTCTACACTGTAAGGTCACACCCTACATCAGGGGTGGAAGAAGTACTCGGATGCTTTACTGCAGTAAAAGTACAACAGCACACTGTGAAAATACTCCACTGCAAGTAAAAGTCCTGCAACCAAAACCTGACTGAAGTAAAAGTATGCAAGTATTGTCAGCTACATGTACTAAAGTATTAATAGATCAGTCAAATGTTTTCTTATTATATCTGGACCATATGTACCTCTGAGATGTATAATAAGTACAATATGTACCTCTGAGATGTATAATAAGTACAATATGTACCTCTGAGATGTATAATAAGTACAATATGTACCTCTGAGATGTATAATAAGTACAATATGTACCTCTGAGATGTATAATAAGTACAATATGTACCTCTGAGATGTATAATAAGTACAATATGTACCTCTGAGATGTATAATAAGTACAATATGTACCTCTGAGATGTATAATAAGTACAATATGTACCTCTGAGATGTATAATAAGTACAATATGTACCTCTGAGATGTATAATAAGTACAATATGTACCTCTGAGATGTATAATAAGTACAATATGTACCTCTGAGATGTATAATAAGTACAATATGTACCTTTGGGATGTATAATAAGTACAATATGTACCTCTGAGATGTATAATAAGTACAATATGTACCTCTGAGATGTATAATAAGTACAATATGTACCTCTGAGATGTATAATAAGTACAATATGTACCTCTGAGATGTATAATAAGTACAATATGTACCTCTGAGATGTATAATAAGTACAATATGTACCTCTGAGATGTATAATAAGTACAATATGTACCTCTGAGATGTATAATAAGTACAATATGTACCCTTGAGATGTATGTTATGTACCTTTGAGATGCAGTAAAAAGTAGAGCGGTAGGGGAAATAAAAGTCCTCAGGTTCTTTAAAAAGTGTTTATTTCATATAAAGATTTACAATATTTAATTTACAATCAAATACGAATTATTACTATTATTATGTGACCTCACAGTCCTGCTACATTACCAATGGATTGTTTCAGAAACGTGGAAACGTGTTGAACTTGTTGTGTCGGTGAAAAGAGTCTTAGAAAGAGGAGGCGGCGGTTCAGCTGGTTCTGAGTAAGTCCTGCTGACCTGCTTTATGGGTTCTGAAGCCGTGGTCGAGAAGCGAGCACCTGAGAGGACCAGATCTTTGTCCCGCCAAAATAAAATGCCACCGTGGCTTCTGACTGAACCAACAACGAACTGAAACACATTATTGATGCCATTAATCAACAAACACGTGTCTTCCTTCATTTACAGGTTTTCATAAACATTTGACAGAACTTTTGAAGTTGACTTTGGTTCATAGGAACGAGTGTTTTTTATAATGCATTTCTGAATGAACACTGGTTAGAAAACAGTGTTCGCCGCTGATAGTCAAAAATGTATGAAACACAGCCTGGAGTGTACTCGTTACTCATCATGCGAGTGTGCCTGAAACACAGAGATGGGCGGCTGAACACTTCATGCATAGATCCTTCTGATGATGATGATGATGATGAGCGTCACGGGAAGACTTCACAGAGTCAGCAGATCGTCACGGCTGCCAGCACGAAACATTACTCATCATTATCTGGAGAGAGAGACAGAGAGACAGAGATAAAGCGACAGAGATAAAGAGAGACAGAGAGACAGAGAGACAGAGAGAGAGAGAGACAGAGATAAAGAGACAGAGAGAGACAGAGATAAAGAGACAGAGAGAGAGATAAAGAGAGAGCGAGACAGAGATAAAGAGAGACAGAGAGAGAGACAGAGATAAAGAGAGACAGAGAGAGAGACAGAGATAAAGAGAGACAGAGAGAGAGACAGAGATAGAGAGACAGAGAGACAGAGAGAGAGACAGAGATAAAGAGACAGAGAGAGATAAAGAGACAGAGAGAGACAGAGATAAAGAGACAGAGAGAGAGATAAAGAGAGAGAGCGAGACAGAGATAAAGAGAGACAGAGAGAGAGACAGATATAAAGAGAGACAGAGAGAGAGAGAGACAGAGATAAAGAGAGACAGATACAGAGAGAGAGAGCGACAGAGATAAAGAGACAGAGAGAGAGACAGAGATAAAGAGACAGAGGGACAGAGAGAGAGAGAGACAGAGATAAAGAGACAGAGAGAGAGAGAGATAAAGAGACAGAGATAAAGAGAGAGGGACAGAGAGAGAGAGAGAGACAGAGATAAAGAGACAGAGATAAAGAGACAGAGATAAAGAGAGACAGAGAGAGAGAGCGAGACAGAGATAAAGAGACAGCGAGAGACAGAGATAAAGAGACAGAGAGAGAGAGAGAGAGAGATAAAGAGACAGAGATAAAGAGAGAGAGGGACAGGGAGAGAGAGAGACAGAGATAAAGAGACAGAGGGACAGAGAGAGAGAGAGAGACAGAGATAAAGAGATAGAGAGAGACAGAGATAAAGAGACAGAGGGACAGAGAGAGAGAGAGAGAGAGATAAAGAGACAGAGGGACAGAGAGAGAGAGAGATAAAGAGACAGAGGGACAGAGAGAGAGAGAGCGAGAGGGATGATTAATATGAGAGGCAGAGGTCATTGGTTAGATCTTGTCTCTTAAGAAGGGACAGAAGAGGACAGATTCATGGTTCCCAGATGATGCGTCCTCATGACTTTGTGATCCTGTTTAAATGGGAACAGAAAGATCTTTCCTCCAGACTTCTGTTCGTTCCTCGTGTGGAACGAGAAGGAAACGTAGATCAGTACCGGTAACAGCATTTTAACCCAAACGACGATCTTTTACTGAACCTAAGTCAGAAGATTTTTTGCTTTGACCTAACTGAGTATTTCACAATATCTTCTTAAACCTAAGCAAGTACTTTTGTTGTCTAAACCTAACTAAGTTGTTTCCTGTGAAGACGGAAGTTTATTATGAAAAAGACTGTGTGAATGTAACGAGCTGAACCGGACACGTGTTTCTGGACTTTCGTAGGAAAACGCACAAAAAGCAAAAAGTAACTTTTCGTAACATAAACAAACTGTTGTATGTGAAAACTAGTACTACACACCTGTAGTTCGACATTGTTGTTCACCATGTTTGTTCCCTGATAATACATGATACATTATGAACAGATCTGTGTTGAAATCGGCTGTTTAGGGGTGCTAATTAACGTTAGCTGTTAGCATCCAGCTAGTTAACGTTAGCTGTTAGCAGCCGGTGGGCAGCACAGTCCTGTTATGCTACATAACGGAGCTAACAGCTAACGTTAGTGGGGTTGCGTTGAGCTGCATTATGTGTTCGAGCTCTACTCAGTAAACATGAGTATTGGGCGACAGTAAATTCTAATATTATGATGATGTGGTCAAATGTCATCTTGCAAAATGTAATTTTTTACGAGAATCTGGAATAAATCCAGTTGTTTTTCACAATAAAATAAAAATAATTAGAGATGAATTATGAGCTCTAAAGCAGGTTGTTATACATCATTAAAACTACTAATAAGAAAATAATTAAATAAAAATACAATTACTTTAGTCCTAATCCTAAATAGTTTTTTTTTTTAAATGCAACCACTTTAAATGACAACAACAAAGTCAAAGGTTTGTTTGTTGTCATTGTACGAAACAGGGATTTCTGAAACATAAGAAAATGACACAAACAAATGTCGAATATTTGACCTTTTACGCCGACTTGGGTACGGTAATATGAAGCAGTGTTACTGCTGCACGGATGGCAGCCTGCAGATCCATCTCTCACAGATCTGGAGATAAATCCTCAGGGAACAGATCTGACATTCATCACGCATCCTCTACTAAAAATAGAAAACAAAAGAATCGTCGAATAGAGATGTTCTGTGAGAGAATGTATCTGAAGAAGACTCCTCATCCTGAAGGAGAGCTGTCAAACTCAAAGAACCCCCCCCCCCCCCCCCCCGTCAACCGAGTCGGCAAGAAGAAGACGAAGAAGACGAAGACGAAGAAGAGTGTTTCTCAGCTACACGACTCGCTAGGAAAGAGGAGAGGACTTGAGGAGATGAGAATAAACGCTCCGTGTACTCCGACACCACAGACGACGTTTTCAACTTGTGTGTCGACACAAACGATTAAAAGATAAAAAACATGACTCACCTTCTTGGTACGCGCCGTCCGCCATCACCAGATGGAGGATGTTGGGATACAGATGCTGGTGCTCAGTTCCCAAAATGTTCGAGACCAAACTGGAGCCCAGGTCAATGTTCTCGTCTTCGTCTTCATGTATCGCCTTAAAACAGCAACAAACCCAGGTGTGTTTGTAAAGTCTTGTGTTGAGAACATTCAGAGGGATCAGAAACACTTTCACACCTTAATCTTATTGTAGGCCTCGATGAACTTCTCGAAGCCCATCTGCTGCTCCAGGTTGAAGCGAAGTTCCTCCAGGCGGCTGAAGATGCTGTCGTGGTGCGCGGCCTCTCCGCCCGGCTCCTCTCCACTGCCGTCTGTGGAGCAGCAAGTTATCACACCGTGAGACTCGCTCGCTCTCAAGGAGCTTCGTTTGCAAAAAACAAAGAACATTTTTATCACACGTCACTTATTAAAAAGGCGTGAATCCATCGTCAGTAGATGTTTCATCACAGGAGCAAAGTGATGTTCTGTTGTGGACGTATTTTAGACTCCTAAAAGAACATCACTTTGCTCCCGAGCTGGTTCTCCTGTCTGTTTCTATCAACTCATCTACTGCAGTAGAACCCTGACTGTGGCGGAGAACCTCACACACTACAGAACATCACTACTGTCACTTTAATTAAAGAAGATTTGTTTTACGAGCTGATGTAGTTTGCAAACTTTTCCACGAAATTCTGTAGCAAGATGAGTAAAAGAGTTCGTCAGCAAAAGGAGTAAATGAACGTTTGTTCGTACAATAAAATAAAACTTACTGAAAACAGTTTAAAAAGCTTTTATTTTGACAAACACTCCTCGTACCGGACTGCCACTCCTCGTTGAGCTGGCTGTTGTTGCTGTGGTTCCCGACTCCCACACCGTTGTTCAGCAGCTCCCCCGCTTCCTCCTCACCAGGACTCCCCTTAGAGCCTTCCTCATCCTCGTCCTCCTCGTCCTCCTCTTCCTCCTCTTCATCATCATCTACAGCCATCTGACTGTTGTCCTGGTCGATCTCAGCGGCTATCCTGTTGAAAAGTACCCGTTCCTCTTCCTCTTCCTCCTCCTCCTCCTCCTCTGGAGGATTCCCGTTAAAGTCTCCAGCGCCGACCTCCTCCTGCAGCAGCCTCTCCATGGAGGCCCGGATGTCCCGCAGGTCTTCATCCTCATAGGCACTGGGGAACAGGGACAGATTGTTACAGTGTGCCACCAACAAGCCACGGGAAACTGACTGACCGACTCGGAGTGAGTCGCGATATCGGTCTGTTCAAAACAGGAAACAGCAGTTCATAAGCGTCTCACTCTTCGGTCTCCGACTGGTCGTCGTCTTTAGCTGCGTCCTCCAGGTCCTCGATCTCCAGGTTGGCGTCGGGGGCGACGTGAGCGCCGCTCGTCCCCGC
>NC_136637.1:29704992-29779992 GCF_949748355.1 Melanostigma gelatinosum
CAAAATGATAACTGATAGAACTGAGAAGTACATCAAATAAAACAATACCATCACGTAGGACAGCGGTTCCCAACCTCATCAAAGCTTTATCTCACACTCTGCACAAACACACAAACACCAGGTCTGAAGAGCATATAGACAAATACTATGTACGTGTTTAATACTTTAAACTGGTGTAAATGATCCAGTGAGGGTTCCGTTATGATTTACGTTCTACATGTGCAGAAATCTAACTTTGACCTCCTCCAGCAGAGAATTCCCAGAATGTCGTGAATGTGTACTGACCGCTCCGACATTCTTCAGGGCGGCGGTCATGGATATGGCTGCAGGCAGCGCTGGAGCTTCGGCAGCTGGGTCTGGCTGCGAGGGACTCGGCTGTGGAGGAGGACCGGAGGAGGTAGATGATGATGATGCTGCTGCCGATGCTACGTTTCCTGCTGCCGCGATGCCAGCCTTCATCCCCCGAGCTGCAAGCTTCCACAACACACAATACACCCAAGATTAGTGTCCACTCATGCACCGGTCAGGACAGGTAATGGTAGGAAAGAAGGATCAGCGCTTACATGGTCCTCCCAAGCTCTCTTTTCCCTCACGTGAGCCTCTCTCCTCTTCTTCTCTAGTTGTTCCTTCAGTACGGCAGCGCGGGCGTTAGCTTGGGCCTGGTGACGAGAAGCATGAGGCAATGAGCAAACATTTCATCATCTGCTGAACTTTAGAAAGGTCAGCAAAGGAGAGCAGCAGCGTCTCAGTTGTCTCTTTAAGTGTCCTCACACTGTGTGACGTTAGGGTCACCGAGGTGTTTCATTCTCTGGTTGTCAGCTTATTGGAGAATTGATTATCGGATGAGCTACACCTCTGACTTTCTAATCCTCATTAAAGCAGCCAAGAGAACAAGTCACCGGCTGAAGTATTCTGGAAGCTGATGGTCTCCAGCTTTAGGCTGATTGACATCTAATGTGCGAAACACGGGGGGAGGGGGGGTCTTTTAAAAGCTTAATTATGCCCAGCAGTTGTCAATTATTCAAACATTTATTCTGAAATATGAACAGTGAGGGCGAGAGGCGAGCTTGTATGGTGTGACCGCCCTGAGAAGAGAGAGCCAGGACAAGAGGTCGGCCGGCCCAGCTTGGACCTGCTTCATAGGACGACAGAGGCCTCGGACTGTTCCGGCACCGGGAGATCAGAGACTCAGGTGCCCACATCCTGCCCACTGCCTCCATCGTGGCATCCTGGGTCGGTTTGTGCACTCGAGGGCAGGACTCCGGTGGGACGAGGGGAGGCGGGTGCTACTTGGTGCTCAAACATTGTCCACGTTTATCTGTTGTACAATTTTTAATGTTAAGAGGCCGGCCGAATTATCTGCCCAAAGAATTCCCCTGTTTCAGTTGCTGCTGTTTCCATTCATCCTGATGCAAATTGTTGTTTTGTTTTGTGCTTTTCTTGTGTAGCTTTAAGGAACGACACACAGTTGTGTCACTGGTTTGTTTTTCTTGTGAAACGAATCAGTCTGCAGGCAGACTCACTTTTAAAGCCTCAATCTTCTTCCTCCTGTGCTCGGCTTCCTCGCTGGACTCCTGGCTGTCAGAACCATCGCTGTCATACTGAGAATAAAAACACAGCAGCAGCAGCAGCCGGGGAGACGAGGCGTCAGAGCGTGAAAGAGGAAAAGACTCGTGAACAGTGTGCTCTCAGAGCGAGGACTGCACCTTCTCTCCTCTCAGCCGGGCTTTGATCTGCTGACGCTCATTGAAGTTCTGCAAGCGGATCTGCCTCAGCCTTGACAAGTACTCCTGAGAACAAATACACAGCTGTTACACACTGCAAGCTCGACACGCAGAGATGAAGAACACAGGGAGCACTGCACATGAACACAGCCAGAATAATAAGCAACACGTTTACAGTTACCAATGAAGATGCATATGTCTATGTGCTCCGTTCAAAGCAAAGAACAGCTGCAATAAACAACAACACTGAGGTGGGAGAGGGTCATCGAGATGGGACAACGAACAAACACATGCTGTTTACTGTTGTGAGCAGCCATTATTGGAGCGGCAGAGTGAGGACAGTGGAACACCACAGCGTGGTTGTGCAAAACAGGCGAGCATGAGTTCGAGCTGCCGGGTTGCATTATGGGTCGGGGGGAGTTTTGTGAGGCGCTTATGAAGGACGACGAGCCAAAGCCAGACGTGCTGTGAGTGAGGGCGCTGTGGGGTCCTACCTCCTCCTCTTTGTTGGCTCGGGGTCTCCTGCACCGGATGGAACCGGCCCAGCTCCCATAGGTCGCTGCCAGGTTTTGCCGAGCGCCCTGTTTACCGTTCCACATTTTTATAAAAGGACCGTAACATCTGACCGGCACAACAGTCATGAGCTCGGGCCAGGAGGGAACGTTTCATCAAATCACGACATGTGAATCATAGAAGGGTGATTCATAATAATGAGTCAGCCAGCTCTGCAGCTCTACGTGGTGTTTCAGCTCATTCTTTTATCTGTACACTCCTCACATCAACCTGGTTTCCACCAATAAACCCAAATCAATCAATGTTATCAGCTGGTGAAGAAAGTTGGAAAAAACCAGACCAGTAAATACTGGACTGATGTCCATCACGTGGCCAGAAACACAACGGCAGTGATTATGTTGATGATTATGTTTGTCTGCTGTATGTCAGCAACATTTCAGGGAGTTTATAAAATCATAAGACAATTATTTGTCACCAAAAATGTTTTTAATTGTTGTTTTTAATGTTTCCATGATTAAAAGTGCAAAAACGTATTCGCTGATATGAAGAGTGAGTGTGAGCAACGACTGTCCACCGTAAATGACATCCAGCCGGAGTCTCCAGGTCCGTCTGTGGACCGAACGACAATCTTTGGACACAATTGTGGGAAGACACGGGAACCCGTGTGTCCCCCCCGATTATTTTGCACACTGCCACCAAAAACAAGTTCAAAAGGCGAGAACACTGACAGGGAAGTCCGTCTGTCCGCTTCCTCTCGGCTCATTCCTAGTGGCTGAACATCTATTAATGTGGAGCAACTTCAAGTCATTTGGGCCTCTCATATGTTCAACTCCCGTCACCTCACAAACCAAAACAATGAGCTGAAACCTGGCTGCTGCTTCCCTTCCACGATACACGGAGCCATTTATTTCAGTGTTTACACAAACAACGTGCTGAATGGAGCTTTGAGTTTGATAACATTTAAAAACATCTGTGCGTAGAGCATCACACCCAGTAAGCGAGGGGTTCTAAATGTGTTGGGAGCGGTTCCGTGTTTCGGTAACAGGACTAAACACTCGGTAGGAGTCTCCCTACGTACCAGCTGTCCCTCTGCACGGACTTTGTTGAGCATGGCGTCCCTCTTCCGCTGTAAGAACTCCTCGACCTGACCCCGAGGCCTGAGAACAGAACAGCGTAAATGAATAACTACGCTGTGAGAAAGAGCTGAGCGACGTGGAGTTTAAATCCAGATGTTGAGCAGCTGCTCGACTGACCGGCTGACGTGGGCTGGTTTGGAAACGTGCTGCAGCCTCTGCAGCTCTCTCCTGAAGGCGTCACAGTTCAGGAGTCGGGCGGGGAGCACTGCACCGGCAGCAGACGGTACGCTTCTCACAAACGGAGGGGACGCCATTAAAACCAGCATCACACAGGAAACCACCTGAACCACAGAGACACCTCGGACCTTACCGGATGGGACTGCCCGGTCCTGCTGAGGAGCCCTCTCTGCTGAGGACTTTGGGCTGCTGTTTAGCCATCTGGTCCAGAGCAGCGTGGTAGTGCTCATACAGGGCTTTACTTGGGAGACAGGCCGAAGGGTTGGGACCCTGAGCGGAGCATGGGACGGCCCTGTTTCCACCACCTACAAAACACTGAGTAAAGGGCACAAAAGAGGCGTCTGTGAGCCTGAAGCAGGACCTGAGTGACACGAATAGAATCATTCAAGTGTGGTTCTGGTGACTGAGTCCAGTACCTTCCTCTCTGGGCTGCTCCCTCCACTAGAGCTCTGGACGTGTTTCCAGCCTTGTTCTCTGGCCTGGTTTATACGAGTGATCTGTTAGAGATCACAGCTTCTTCATTACTTCAGCTTTAGATGGAGACATACAGAACAGTTACCCTTTCCAACGCCCCCCCCTGCTACAGGAATGAGAAGTGATGAATGACAGCTACCTTTTCTTTTTCATATCTCTTCATTTGCGCCGCTTTCAACAGGAACATCTGAAGGAAACATAACTGTTACACTTCCAGCAGCTTCCTGATCCATCAGACACTTTACAGAAGGACTTACAGGGATAGTTTGGATGTTTTGCTGTACAGGGTTCTACTGCAGTAGATGAGTTCATAGAAACAGACAGGAGAACCAGCACGGGAGCAAAGTGATGTTCTGCTGTGGACCTCACAACCTCAGACTGAATATCACTCCTGACACTTTAGCAAATGCACCCACCTGCTCTCTCTGTTTCCTTTCTTTCTCAATCAGCTCCAACCGTTTCTTCCTCATGCCATCCTGAATGAGGCAAAAGCATCTCATTTAAAAAGAAGCATCTCAAAGAAACTGTGTTGGAGGCAGCAGGACTGCTGTGCTTAACAGAGAAAGCTGGGAATGAGAGAAACAGGTGAACATGGGGATGAAGCGTGATGAGAGGGAGGGAAGACTAAGCATGCTGGTCGGAGGAGACCTTCATGTGGGGAAGGGGGAGTCTAACAGTAAATTCAAGTGATGAGGCGCTCTCCGTTGTACCTCGTGTTTTTTCCTCTCTTCCTCCACTTGACTCACTCTTCTCTGGGGGGCTGCAGGGGGAGGGGCCTAAGCAACATATGACACACGATGATGTAAAAACAAGCACACAGATGGAGAGGCCTCCGCCACGACAGACCAAGAGCTCCACAGCAAAGAGAGCTTTTTGTTTTCACAGTAACTAGTCATCATCCATCCGCTCACCGGTTTATGCCTCACAGCTGCTTTCCTCTCGGCGGGTCTTTTGGCTGCATCCGACACCTTCCTCCTCGTTAAAGGCACTCCGTATTTGCTGGCTGGTTTGGTGATTTTCTGGGACGGGGCGAGCGGGATGGAGCCAGGGGCATGACGCTTAGCTGGTCAAAAAAAACATTCATCCAAGTCAGTATTCAGCAGCCAGTACAATGTGCACTAAAAAAGGCTTTACTACAAAAGTACTGTTTTCTATGAGGTCTACTCACTGCTGGTCTCCAGAGGACTAGATGTAAAGGAATACGTTATCATGAAAGTGCAACTACGTAAGGTTATTGGCCCTATAGCTGAAATGCACTTGGTGTTTCACACCTCTGACCTGCATTGCACCAACAAGGCAAATGTAAGTGTAGACCTAAGTAACACAAACACTCCTGTATATTGTGGTACAATTTACAATTGTTCACTTATTCTGTCCTTATAGTGGTAAAACATTATTAATAAAAAATACTTTCTTTTCCCATCCTGAAATAATTTAGTTGACACATTTACATAAATGTATTCAATCAAATGCAACTAGCTTACTCTGCCCGTCATATAAAACCACATTATTTACAATACAATCCGTGCATGTGACAATCTGTGCATGCAACAATCTGTGCATGCAACAATACAATCTGTGCATGCGACAATCTGTGCATGCGACAATACAATCCGTGCATGCGACAATACAATCCGTGCATGCGACAATACAATCCGTGCATGCGACAATACAATCCGTGCATGCGACAATACAATCCGTGCATGCGACAATACAATCCGTGCATGCGACAATACAATCTGTGCATGCAACAATCTGTGCATGCAACAATACAATCTGTGCATGCAACAATCTGTGCATGCAACAATACAATCTGTGCATGCAACAATCTGTGCATGCAACAATACAATCTGTGCATGCAACAATACAATCTGTGCATGCAACAATCCGTGCATGCGACAATACAATCTGTGCATGCAACAATCTGTGCATGCGACAATACAATCTGTGCATGCAACAATCTGTGCATGCAACAATACAATCTGTGCATGCAACAATCTGTGCATGCAACAATACAATCTGTGCATGCAACAATCTGTGCATGAAACAATACAATCTGTGCATGCAACAATCTGTGCATGCAACAATACAATCTGTGCATGCGACAATACAATCTGTGCATGCAACAATCTGTGCATGCAACAATCTGTGCATGAAACAATACAATCTGTGCATGCAACAATCTGTGCATGAAACAATACAATCTGTGCATGCAACAATACAATCTGTGCATGCAACAATACAATCTGTGCATGCGACAATACAATCTGTGCATGCACACAGCTTGAGCAGGAGCTGTTTGAGTTTGAAGACAGGGCTTTGAGGGAGAGCATCACAAAATCTGAAGTGAAATCAGTAAGTCGTGCTCTCAAATTTAAAGAACACACTCTGGAATAAAGGCGGGAACACAAAGCTCCACGGACACATTTCTGATCTACGGTTGAGGACACAGAGAGACTAGTTTATCTCTCTTTTATGGAAGGAAAAGAAAAAGTGTTTGCTGACCTGGTGATCCCTGCACCAAACCCACTTTAGGCTGCTTGTGAAGAAAAGTATGGCGGAATTCCTGAGCAATGATCTGGAATCGGTAGAGAGTGAATGTTATTTTTAACTACAGTGCTGTTGTTGTGTATCAGAGCGACCCGGCTGTGTGCCGCTCTACCTGTGGGGTGAGGAACCTCTCTATCCTGCAGGTGAGGAAAGGTTTGTCCAGAACGCTGCTGACGGACGGCCTCTCTCGAGGGCTGCGTTTGAACAGCAGCGCCAGGAGAGAGCGCAGCTCCTGGGAGTAGTGGAGGGACACGGGGGGGTAGGAGCCCCGGATGATCTTCAGAACCAGGTTCTTCATGTTGCCAGCCTCAAACTGAGGAGAAATACACGCAGTCACACTCAATGATGGTAGTAAAGCAGCGGTTATTAACCCTCTGAATACCAGAGAGGAGAGGAGAGGAGAGAGGGGAGAGGAGAGAGGAGAGGAGAGAGAGGAGAGGAGAGAGGCTGTAAAAATAGTTAATAGTTCAATATGTACATTTGGAACCTCCATTTTTTTTTTCAACATTGGTAGCACTTGGAGAAATGTTGCATTTATAGATTTCATTGTTTTCCAGGTTTTGTAAAAGAAATGATAAAAGAAATTAATGAATCAACACACACACACTGAATACTTACAGCATGCTTAAGAGTGCACATTTCATACAGGACACACCCGAGGGCCCAAATATCACTGCAGGGGGGGGGGGAGAGCAAACAGATGGACAGACGGGGGTAAGTTCTGAGGTTTACATCCATTCAATGAAGTATCAACAGACACAATGATTCCATCATCATCGAGGGGAGCACAACAGGCCCAGCCAGTGTATACACGTGTTCATTTAGAGTCGCGAGTGTTTTTCCTCCATAACTCGTCTTCTGTCAGACTTCTTTAAGACGTTTCCTCTCAATGAGTTCAGCAGCTCTCACATTCACCAAACTTCACTCTTTCATTCCTCTCAACAAATAATGCAAGTAAACAACTGTGGACATGTTATTGTAATATCTATTAATACATTATTGTCTCCCCTGAAATGGAGAAAGAAAACGCATGTTTGCTGAGAAAACTAATCACAGGACGTTGAGTTTCTGCTAAATTGACTTCACCGGTTGGAACTAAAGTGGATTAAATGTCATACACACTTAAAGTATTTAAAGAGGAAATCAATACCGACATCCTGCTGCAGCAACAGACGAGCAGCTTCACTCAATACAGAGGAGACACGAGACCTTTACATCACCCGAAGGCAACGTCCTGATCACGCACCACCCAGTTTGGTGTGTTTCTAATAAACACTCATTCACACGACAAACAGCATCCATCATCAGTACCTTTTGTTGTTGTACGGTTTGTTCTCACAGATCTCTGGTGACAGGTAGTACGGAGTGCCGATACACGTTCTCGCCAGTTCTACCGTACTGACAAATTAAAAGAGAATCGACAGGATTATGTTTTGCTGTTCACAAATCTTTATAGAGATTTGTGAATCTATTCAGACGCCATGTCACACACACCTGTTCAGCACTCTTGCGATCCCAAAGTCTCCAAGCTGCACCGTCCCATTTTTTGTCAGAAATATGTTCTACGTGGACGTTATGAAAAGACGTGTAAATACAGGACAGATGAGCGAGTTAGGAGGGAAGATCAGGAGGTCTACAGGAAGCAGTACCTGTGACTTGATGTCCCTGTGGAGGATCTTTCGATCATGCACGTGCTTCAGCGCCAGGCAAATCTGCACAAACCAGTCCATGACCTGGGGCGGGGAGAAGATGGGACACAGCATCATACAGGATCAACTTCCTACCGACGTCTTTTATAATTCTAATGGCTGAACAACCCAAAGGAAAGCAGACATTAAAATGGTCTCAATACAAAGATATGGAGCAGCATTAGTTGATATGATGTGTGAAGAATAGGAGAGGCTTACCTGCTCCTCTGAGAACAGCACTCCTTTCTGAGAGTTGATCTTCTTGAAGAGGTCTCCGCCCTCACAGTAATCCATCACAATATACAGGCAGCCCCCCTCTAAAGAAACGTGTAAGAAGACATTCAGAGAAGTCGTAGTAAACACCTCATGTTGTGTCCATCGGGATACAATCACAGGAGGTTACGTCTGTGCCTCTCTCAGCTCAAGGCTGAGTTCTCTGGATCGCGTGAATACCTTCAAAAGACTCTTTGTACTGGACGATGTTGGGATGACTCATGTTGGCAAGAACGGCAACCTCTTTCCGAGACTCCTGCGTCTCTTTACTGGACATCTGTCACAAGATAAGGACCAGAGAAGGAGCAAAGGAAGCTTTAGAGAGCTCACATCAACGGTGACGTGTGGAGCTTGTGTAACATGAGCAGCTTACTGCAGATATGCCGATCTCCTTGATGACATATTGGTGTCCATCCTGTTTGGATCTGACGAGGATGGCCTTTCCGAATGAACCTTCGCCAATTTTCTTCACCTTTTCGTACTTGTCCATGTTAGTGGAAGGGCTGGCTCCTCATGCCGGGTCTGCAAAGAGAACATGTTGGTCAGGGGTTGACCAGAAAGCTGAGGGTTCAGTGTTGGTAGTAGTATCTATCCGTCCGTCCATATATAAATATATATATATATATATATATATATATTTAAAGTAATCTTGTGTGTCGTCTTGTAAATACACATTCACACTCCTCTGCACATCCCTTCTATGTCTCCACATTTAAATACACGTGACACTTTTACATTACACTTACATTATACTTGTTTGTAGTGCTGTTATCTGTTTGTTTGGGCACTATATTGTATTGTACATTTTAATTTGTTTCTATTTTTTGCACTGTGTTGATTGTTTAATGTTAATGTTATATACCTTCCACCAGGTCAAATTCCTTGTATGTGCAACATACTTTGGCAATTAAACGGTTCTGATTCTGATTTAAAGACAACACACCATATAACGTTAGAGCTACCTGTTAGCAACATAGCTAACGTTACCGTTACATTAGCAGCTAACGCTAGACCTCCCTACGTAAAATATGCGTCCTGTCAGTGAACGCAACACAGAGTAACATAATTAAAGGAGCTCACTTCGGTAGTTCACAGTTAATATGTTATGTATATGTAAATACTTAGCTGACCATTAGTGTGTTTTTTCGCTGCTGTCTCGCAGAGGTTCTGGTAACTTGCTACTGCCCTTTGCGCTCTCTACCTAACTATGACGCAATTTTTTCTGCTGCGTGTTTCATTGGCCGCCTTCATATTCCTCGACCGTGGATTGGTTTATGCGGCTGTCCGTCATCTTTCACGGGGAATGACGGGCCGGTAGTCTCCACCCCCTAACTGTTGTTGTGGATATTTCCCATAGCAACCACAAGCCAATCGTTGAAGTGCAGCGACCACAGAAACCTTTGCACCAAATACACTTTATATACTTTTACTTATTGTTTTACAAATGTTTATACCCCAGGAATAGATCTTACATATATAGATGTATATATAAAAATATATATATATATTTATATATGTATATACATATATATGTATTTATATATGTAGTATATATTAAAAAAATATATTTATATTTATATATGTATACATTATGCTTATCACGATACATTTACTACATTCCTGATTACATTCAGTTTATTCATTTTGCAGTTATTCAAATGTATATTATTTTATTAAATATTTATGTTATATTTTATCCCTCTTTTAATTTGCACTATTTTATGATTATCTCATTTATACTTGTTTTTATACATATTTAATAAGCATGTTGTATAAAGCACTTTATTCTGGAATTTTTTGGTATTCAACAACAAACTGCAGAGTTTAGACAAGAAAACTAATCTGAATCCAAGTGTTTAAGATACAAATGAAGGAACTTAGAATATCCCGTCACTCATAAACACGGCAGAGAAAACTCTTTAGATCAGATTTAGAAAAAGGATTTCCAGATATAGTTTTCTCTCTTGTCCTCTCAGGGCTTCCATACATACGGGAGAGCAGAGCAGTGAATATGTAAATAGACCGTACACTAAAATATAACACTGGTAAAATAAATCCTAAACTCAGTTCAAAATGAACATCAACCAGAACAAAGTCTTTACATTAATAATTAATGTTGTGATCTGCAAATATATGTATTTTAAGACAATAAAATGTCACATTTCTACGTCGCTGAATTGTGTTCACAAAAGTAACAACAATAAACAGAGCTTTTAACCCCAAGACACTTCTTTATTGTTCTGTTTATGAATCTCCAACAGAACTCTTCATGCACAAAATACATTTCTGCTGCAGAGAAGATGAAGTACGATCTCCTGAAACCAGTGCGAACTTCTCTCAATCTGAAGGGAATCGTTCTTAATCTTCTAGAAGCTCCTCAGTGATGAGCTCAAGTCCCTCTCAGGTGCACATTGGTCCGTTTATTAAACAGTGGAGTTCATGAAGAAGAAAGAGCTTGTTTTGGTGAGAGTGAACATCTGGTTTCACAGAGTTTAACAATACACTCGTGTAGCAGTTCTCATGTCTGTACATCCTGTTCCTGGTTGTGTCAGTGACTGAAATCCTGCTCTCCAATAAGTGACAGCGTGTTTAACTGATGATGAAGATGTCGGTCTACACTTTGCTGAGATTATAAACGGATCAACTAAACACAGCAGGAGAAGAAGACGTATATACAAAATGTTCAGACACTTCAAATCCATCGTCACCCCTTTTGTGTTTTCCTTTCCTAAGCAGATTATTTCCATTTAATATAGATGGAAATAACAGGAGCAACAAAAAACGTTTCATCCAGAAACATTTTGTTTTGAAGTGACATGAAATACATAAACCGGTATTCACAGGATAAAGTGCATAAAAAAGGAGACGTGATATTTATCTTTTTGTTCTGTTTTAAGGAGAGTGTTGCCGGGCGGATCACTCTCCGGAGCGACAGCAGGCCCTGAAACCACACTGCAGGTTCTGGCAGCCGCTGGCCGTGTCTGCATGAGGACCTGCAGAGAAACACCACACAGTGGTCACCTACGGAACTACAAGCTACAGGACACATGACCAATACCGGAAAGATAAAAATATCAATCATTATATTCATAAAAAATACATCAAATGAAGTGAATACTGACGGCGTCATAGCAGCTACTGTAATGCCTACTTACCTTCCACCTCAGTAGCACCTGCTCCTTACACTAAGACACTATGCAGGTGAGTTAGTGATGTTTGTTACAGCTGGAACACATTGTTACAGATCTACTCACATTCACATGTTTAAAGGGACAGTTCACCCCAAAAAGTACATATTGTTCCCAGACGGTAACCTCTGGTTCTGCAGAATGAAGCCAAAGCTTCATGTGTTAAAGCTGCATTCTCTCTAGTGGCCACCAGGGGGCGACTCCTCTGGTTGTAGAGAAGTCTATAGAAAATGACTCTACTTCTCTCTTGATTTATTACCTCAGTAAACATTGTAAACATGAGTTTATGTCTCAATCTCTAGTTTCAAGTCTTCTTCAATACAGCATGATGTTCATTTAGTACATTATGGTCCATTTAGAGTCACACAGACCATAAAGCAGGGGATGCTTTAGGGCGGGGCTACACAGTGATTGACAGGTCTCCTCTACCAGAGACGTATACGGCGCCTGGCGTATATATCATGACGCAAATGAAGATTTTTAAGACTTCTTGTTTCTAAAGCTTATAAAAACGAATTGGCCTTCTTTGTAAAAGCAAGTCTGAAAACCTCGGTCCAAGTTACAAAAATTCAGCGTCGTGATTACATCATTTTCTGGCATGGCGGCACATCTGTGGCTAAAATAAATCACTCTTTAGGAACCAGTTTGGGAGTCGCTGCTTCAGACGATGTGAGCTAAAACCTCCGACTGTGTACGCGGTGCAGTTTGCTACAGTTTCACTTGTTACCGTTGATGTTGTCGCAGTAATAGAAGTGCTCGTCGTTGAGGGACGGACAGGCCGACACCAGCTCCTGCAGCCCCACCTCAGTGATGAAGAGGCAGCCGGACAGGTTGAGATGCTCCAGGAAAGGAAGCCCTCCACGCTGCGACAGAGCCCTGAAACACACACAGTGCAGCCTGGTTACAGATACAGCAACGCACACGCGCACACACACACACACCAGTGTGTGAAGATACTAACCTCTATGTTAAATGATGTGTGTGTGTGTGTGTGTGTGTGTGTGTGTGTGTGTGTGTGTGTGTGTGTGTGTGTGTGTGTGTGTGTGTGTGTGTGTGTGTGTGTGTGTGTGTGTGTGTGTGTGTGTGTGTGTGTGTGTGTGTGTGTGTGTGTGTGTGTGTGTGTGTGTGTGTGTGTGTGTGTGTGTGTGTGTGTGTGTGTGTGTGTGTGTGTGTGTGTGTGTGTGTGTGTGTGTGTGTGTGTGTGTGTGTGTGTGTGTGTGTGTGTGTGTGTGTGTGTGTGTGTGTGTGTGTGTGTGTGTGTGTGTGTGTGTGTGTGTGTGTGTGTGTGTGTGTGTGTGTGTGTGTGTGTGTGTGAGAGAGAGAGAGAGAGAGAGATCTTTACCTCAAGCCCAGGTCTGTGACTTGATAACATCCGGAGAAACTGAGAAACCTCAGTGAGCGTTTTGCCTCCGACCGGTTAGTCCTATTTTCCCGCTCGGGGCACCGCAGGCCCCCAAAAGAGGAGCATTTAGTCCGAAACTCTGCGGAGCCGCTCCTGGTGGAGCCCGACTCGCACCGAGGCCCGGCAAAAGTCCTGAGGGCCGTGTCGCCGGTGCAGCAGGTGGAGTGACCGCAGAGCATTTCCCCCGACATACTGGCGTAATGCTGATGCAAGAAGGAGGCGTTTGGGCCCGTCCTGTGCCCGCGCCTCCTGCAACAGCACGAGCTCCCCGCGAGCTGTGCCTCCGCGAAGCTCTCCGCCACGGGAAGAGACAGCCCGCCACGGCGGCTCCACTCCGCGGTGTCCTCGATGTCGGCGAGGTCCGAGGTGTCCAGGACCCACACTTGCGTCGGGGTGCCGGCGGCGCCCCGGCGCTCCGGCCCCGGCTTGAAAATGATGGCCTGCCGCTGGCGCCTGGCTGGGTGCAGGTTCCTCTCTTCCGTGAGCGTGATGGGGATCGAGGAACTCTTGAGGAGCTTGGCTCGCCGGTCTGAGCGCTGGTCAAAGCAGGTGGAGGACGTGAGGTCGCCCAGACCGACGGACAGCTTCTTCATGGTGTAGTCCGTGATCTTCTCACACCCCGACAGATCCAGGTGCTCCAGATAGAGACAAGCTCCGAGAGACGACCAGCTGAAAGAGGGAGAACACGGTGAGGAGTTTATCGTACATAACAAAACTGAATCGACCGGGTTGACCTTTAATATTTACCTGTCAAATGCACAATCGGTGACACCTGTCTGGGTCAGGTCCAGGCGAGTAATGTTGGGGCAGAGACTGAGGATCTGGCGCACCTGAAAGAAAAGGACAAAAGTATCACAGCTCAGACACGATCTTCATAACATCCGATTACGAAGTCAAAATAAAGATTTTGCGCCGCATACCATTTTACTGGAGACCGTAGAACTGTAGGCCAGAACGATGGACTTCACAGACGGCCCCACGGCTGGAAGGAGGTTCTGGATGATCCCGTTCAGAAGCCTCTTCTCTCGCTGAGCGGTGTCGATAGCCAGGGAGCCTCGTTTAGACTCATCTGAAGAGACGAGGAACAGGAACATGGACAGTTCAGGTCAGACGTAGAACTCGTGAAACCTTTGTTCCAGGTAGCTTGCTGCCAAAATGGGGGAACGTCTCATGAACGTGGTGACCAGAAACACGGCGTCGACGACCTCAACAACCAGATGAAGTGTGAGACGGACCAGCAGCTGGGATACGGTGAAGACGGTAATGTAGCCGAGAAGCTCTTGGTAACGTTGGGTTACAGAACAAGGCTAGCCACAACAGCTAACGTTAGCATCAAATATGAGGTCAGCCTCTTCAGACCTTAGTCTCAGGGACTCGGTCCGGAGAGGTTGTAAAAGAACGGATGTTTATTTATTTTGAGACAGAAAAAGGAAGACGGCAACCCAGATGGAGCTCCGTTTATACTCTCGCCTCTGCAGACAGCGTTTCTGCTCTGTGCGATGTTCGTTACTTTATTCTCCGAAACGCGTCCAAACAACATGGACTGTGAAGAAGCAAGAAGACAACGAGAGTAACCGATGATGAGGAGGGACTGGAATCATCTGTAAACTCATATCTCATATTTATGGACTACGTTACTGTCTTCATACAAACCCTGTAAAGAAAGACCTCAAGTATTAAATGTATTATAAACAAGCTAAGTTTGAAGATCCTGTAAACGATTTGATTTGGCTGATAAATATTTACTCAAATGTAGATTTTTAACACCTCGTGTTTCTGCAGCTTCTAAAAACAAACTGACCGTCTCCGTAAGACCCTCGACATGTAGACATGCTTTTAATCAGTGATCACGCAACAAGTTACACAAAAAGTGTGCACGACCACTTGTGGAGTCTCCACGCCGGCCGTGATCCCGTCATTTATCCTCTACGGTGAGTATGAACTCAGCTTTACTCTCACCAGACCCGACGGCCTTAAGAGGCGACTGAGTTCACCACAGGAGCGTGTGAGTGAATGTGGAGAGCAAACACAGCCAGATCTTATCACCTAAACAAATGTTAAAAATGTCAAACCCTCCCAGCTAACCCTGTTTGATACGAGTGTTAGACACATTTTAGTGCTTTTTTAGGTGGCAGTTAAAAAAGCCAACAGCAGGTTGAAGGGTTTGAAGCTCACGGCCCCTCCTTTATATTATTCTACCTTTTTCTTTCCTTACCAGACTCATCGACATCAGCGTCCTCGTCCCACTCCTGATAGGCCCGACCCTCGTCCTGCCGACTTGTCACCCACTCCTCATCTGGCTCCTGGTCCAGGACTCCAGGGGGGCCACTATAATAATCACCTACAGAAGAGAGGCAAAAAAACATTCAGCACCACGACGGACTAAAATCAATGCAATTAAGTATTTACTTTTGCAGGGAGCGTGAAGCTTCGTGAGGTAATGAGCGGCCTACCTCTGGCCCAGCGTACAGGGTACAGGTGCCTCCACAGGGAGCCGGTCTTTGCCAGATCGGACCAGGAGCTGCACACTTGACTACAGCGACTCAGATCTTCAGGGCTCAAATAGTGGAAGAGCCTCAGCATGATTTCAGCAGGAAGCTGGGAGATGTGGGCTGAAGGGTTCTTGTTCTTTTCCAGGTCTGAAGAGGACAAAACAGCGTCGCTTTTAACCGACTCAAACACTGAAACTAACAGTTCATCCTCTCATGAAACTGAAGACTCTCATAGTTTGGCACTGCTTCACGCTCGAGTATAAACAAAGCTTTACTGCGACACTTAAATAGGACGCAGCATCGTTCATGACCGATGAGTGACACCTGTACTTCTCCTAAAATCAAACTGTCTATTGCACAGACAGGGCTGTAAAAGCAACGATGCACTTTGTGAAACATGTTCCATGTGACGTTCACAGCGTTCTCAGCAACATAACCGAGAGCAGCCCATTTTAAATGCTGTGGTCCATAAACTAACATTGATACGAGCCTCCACATAAAGAAGCTCTTTCAGACGGCAGTGTAATCTGTTTGGGGATCTCTGATGGACGAGTACATCATTCTCAGCTCAAGTAAAACAGGAGAATATCTTTCAGGACATTTTCTTTTTTCTCTCATTTCATGTGTTTCCAGTGAATTGGATATTGGTCAACTGTTTTCCAGGTTTTCCCAGGATGCATGAGAACCCTGAATAAATAAAGAGAAGAAGCTGCTCTGCTTCCTGTGGCTGTCGCAGGACTAACACACCGGCGTGTCGCGCTGCACGTATTCTGTCCTCCACCAGCTTTCATCTGAACAGCTGAGTACTGACAGCAGCCACGTGGCAGCCTCAGTGTTCACTGATGCTAATGCTGCTAGCTGCTTTCAGAGAACACCGATACCGAGACAGATATCGGTGACAATAGGCCGACTTGGTATCAGAAACCATTATTATAATACATTTAAATTCTGTGCATTTATATCTATGTTTTATGTGTTACATTTTGTTTGACAAAGTTATGAAAGTAATGTTTAAGTCCAGCCTAAAGTTTCTTTACACATAGAAGAATGATCCCAGTCTCTTCCACGCAGTGAGGCACACAGCTCCATAATTAAACACAATTAAGGATCAAATGTGTGAACCATTGTCAGCGTGACAGACGGACTTGGAGGCCTGCTGCACACAGTAACACAGAGAACTGGTCACTCCTCTATCGGCTGTGAGCAGATAGCGATCAGCTGAACTCAACTCAACAGCTCCTGGAATGACAAACATGAAGCATTCCTTCTAACTACTTATGACTTCTACCATAAAAACAATTCGAAGGAACACGTTCACTCACCATAATCCGTCTTCTCGTGGTCGGCATATTTAAAGGCCTTTTGCAGCTCCTCTTCCTGACTCCACAGACTGAAGCCCTTCAGCACCTCAGCAGCACAGTCCCACTGGTTTTGGCTGCAGTGCTGCGCTATCACCTGCTTCTTGATGTCCTTGAGCTCCTCATAGGTGAAGTACTGCATCAGCATCGGCTGAAACACCTGCAACGAACCTCCTCAGTCAATAAACAGCTTTCTGCTGTGAAAGTCACTGACGGTGTGAGCACATGTTCTCACATTTGTTTCTTTGTTGTTCAGGAACACAATTTAGTCCTACCCATTCTTTGGGGAATAAATTAATTAAAAGACATTTGTATTAACAACAAGAATAAATGTGAACATCTCACCTCTTCCTCTTCCTTCATGTGGGGCAGAAAGTCTTGTGTGAATGCTTCTAGTCGCTCCTTCAGCTGCCGGGCATAGTTAAGCTGCTCGTATTCACTCTGAAACACACAATTATTAATTCATGCAATCCTGTCGACAACATCCATCAGTTAAATCAGCCCGCTAGACTATTACACATGGTCATTATGCTCTACAACCTTTTCAAGTTGAATATTCGGCAAAAGACTCTTTAACAACTGAGGACAAGTCAAAATAAGGTCTTCCAACTACATAAAAAAATTGCGACTATTTCAACACTGGCCGGGACAAAGTGAAAGTTTAGATTTACACGATTGCATCATTCTGGAAAGCCCTGGAGAGAGAGAGAACAATAAGTCTTCTCTCTTGTTAAGCAGATCACAAAAAAACAACTCTGCTTTTATTACAATTCAGCCTTCTTTATGCATCTGGACCTTTTCTAATAAATAAAACCTCAAGTTTATAACCCCTTACAATCACGACAAAAACTTTGTTTTGAATAGTTTGATAAAAACGGAATAAATTACTCTACGTTTTTAAAAGATACACATTAATTACCCATATTTACCTTTAACTTGTATCGATGAATAATAACAATTCTGATGTTGGTTCTGCAATCTTTTGTGTACTGTGGCCAACATAATAGTTACTCTAATGACTCGAATGTTACCCCACCATTGAGCATCAACTATCAGCTGAGCTCTGCAGAACTCATGCACGTGTTTCCCTTTAAGTAAAGTCTAGATGCAGAACAATAAACTACGGTATTCTGTAAAGCAGCGATGCACATTTACCTTGACGTTGTGCAACCCTTTTTCAAAGAGGGACAACATCTCTGATAGCTTGTTGTCAGAGTGCACGTTGTACACAGTGCAGCAGCGCTGCTGCAACAGGCCGATAATGTACTCATTCTCAATTTGTTCGTGCATCTTGAACTCCTTAAAGGTGGCGCACAGCGACTGAAGAAACGAGCGGAAATCACTGTTGTTGGAGAAGTTGGTTTTTGACAGCTGTGGAAAAAACAACAAAGAAATACTCATTCATAACACAATGTAACATCATTTGTGTTTATACTAATATCCTTTTAAAGATAAAATCATTAACACACCGGTCATGCATTATCAGAATCACTGTTATTGATGACGTATGTTTGCACATACAAGGAACGTGGCTCTGGTCTTTAGCATTGATCTCAATGTACACAGACACAGAACTACAGCTCGGAACAAGGAGAACAAAGCTGAACAAAAGAATAATAAATAGACAGCACTATTGTGGACACAAGTATATGAAACAATTGGTGTATATATACCATATAAATATATGTAAAAAGAAGTAAAGACAAACAATAAAACACAAACAAAACATCTAATAAGTGTTCTGTCAGTTGTAAACTATACAAACAGTGCAAATAAATAAACTAACTTAAATAAACTGTATGGTCATGTACAATATATATATATATATATATATATATATATAAATACAGATGTTTACACACTATATATAGTGTGTAGTAATTATATTGACAGATATGAAAATGCTTGCTGGTTCATTAAAAACTGTAAAACTATATAATATGAGCAGTGGATGTTTTGGCGATGCTAGCTAGTGTCGCTAACTCGGTTTATCTTAATCTCACTCTATTTTATTTTTATTTTTTACAGACAGCTCGTACATTTCCAATGTTTTTTACACTGTTAGTTTCAGGGAACACTAGAATCCGCGTTGTGATGCTTTAAGTCATGTTGCATAACAAGGAATCTCTGAAGACCGTTAGTTAAGCTAGCTAAAACCAGTTAGCAGGCGTTAGCTGAATGCTGCGGACGTTCAGCCGTCCCCTGGCCACACATACACCGTCATATATTGCTTTTTTTAACTCCACATTTACGACCGACTTTTAATCCTACACACCTTTTCGCAGTATAAGCCCACCAGCTGCTTCATTCGCCAGTGCGGGCCAGTAAAAACATCCACCTCGTCTGGAAAGGGAGCCATCTTTTACACACACTGAAGCTCAGTGCGTCATGTGCGCAGCCGCAGATACAACCAAACAAGGGGCGTGGCAAAGCCTTCACAATGCCCGCCCCGTGCCACATTCAAGCGCTACGATTGGCCAGGCGTAACACGCGTCGTCGAGGTGCCGGTAACCTGATTCGTTCCAAGTCCTATGCGCTGACCAATGGGCTATCCTGATTCTGAATATATTTTCTAACCCGAACCAATCGTTTCCGCCTCAACTGGCTACAAAAGGCGGGTCTTGGAAATAAAAGCAGCGGGATTCATTCTCATGGCGGCTCATGAGACCACAGTAAAAACACTGATCTGAGGTCAGTGTTTTATAACATGTTAAATACAATTCCACTGTAATTCGAGGGAATATGTGCCCCCAGATCAACAAATGTATTTTGAAAAGCGTAAAAAATATTCGACTTAAAAAATTGGAAGGTCTATGGAAAGGGATCAACAGATGGCAACTTATTTATCATTACTATTTATTATTATTATCGTCATGAGTATTTCGTTTATAATCATTATTTGCTGAGTCGTCTCTCTCTCTTCTGTCTCTTCTTTATCAGTTACAAATATACATACACTCATACAAACATACCTAAAACACACACACGTTTTCACAGATGAAAAATAGTAACTTATCCTGGCAGAACTCTCCCCCCTTTATCACTTGCCTCTCAGTGCTTCCATCAGTGGAGCTGGTGGAACATGTTCTAGGTAGGCCTGTGCCACATCCAATCAATTTCAGCAAACATCCCAGAATGATTTAATGCAAAAAAAATGAAGGTATTAAAAATGAAGGTATATATATATATAGAGCGAGAGACGAAACACTTTTTACATAATTTATCATATTTTCATTCAGTCACGTGAGGCTGTTCATTCCTGATTGTCGGGTTTGATGAGTTTTATCATTCAAGAGAAACAATAATCACATTCTGGGTTATTTAATATCGACGTCACAATCTGAATATATATACAATAGTGTGGCAATGGTGTGTAAAGTCATTTTAAATAAAGCTCATTAATATAAAAACAGTCAGTGAAGCGCTGCGATCTCATGAGCGCACGAGCGAGGCCAGGTACACCCACACGGACAGGACGTTATTAGGGTACGGGTGCACGTACACGGCCAGGGCGAACTCCACATTCGCTGCGTGAACGTTGTGCACTCCAGTGCTGTACACCGCCTCCACGATGGGCCGGATCTCAGAGAACGGCAGATGCAGGGGGAACCCTGAAATCTAAAACAAATAATAAAGATCCTATTAGTTATTAATGAGAGGAGTTCATTAAATGTGTCATTCATGAGCGGAGAATATTCTATCATTGAAATGTTAGACTGATGACATCATTCAGTCACTCGTTCCAGACTTGCCCTGTTGTCTCCCAGCATGCTTTGCAGCTCGTGGCGCTGCCCCTCGGCCACGTCCCGCCCCCCGCTCTGCTCCAGTTTGGGCAGGAACTGTTTCAGGGTGGTGGTGCAGTAGCGGTTCCAGCGGGTCGGGTGACGAGGGCGCCACCCCATGATCTTCTCCTTCAGGATCTTCTCAAGCCTACGGAGAGTGGGACGGTAAATGTCTGTGTCTCTGTGTGCGAGACTGTAGCTCAACAAAGCGGCGGGTGACTTGCCTGTCCTGAAGCTCTGCTGCAGCGGCTTTGTCCGTGCGCCGATACACCAGCTCCTCCGGCTGAAGAGAATTCGTGAGAATTAAAAACATACCAGCGAACAAACATCCAGATTACATATAAATGCTGGAGACTCACTTGTACACTGGACAGGCCGGGGTGAGAGAAGGATCGGGAGAAAAACGGCTTCCACAAACTGGCTTTCGTGGTGTCGAAACTCATCGACATCGGTGACGTATATTCTTGAACGTTGAACCACACCTGCATAAAAAGTTACTCAAATAATCTGCTGCAATCTAAAGGAAGTGATGCTTCAAAAGTGAGGAACTAAAATGCCACATGAGCTGGTGATTCGAGTCATATAGTTGATGTAGCTTTACTCACATTGTCGGCGTTGACCAGGCAGCCGACTATTTGCAGAGGGCAGAATGTGTCGTGCTGTCCGTAGTGCTGACCGCTGCTGGGATTCCAGATCAGGTAGCGGTTCTGCTCGAGGGTCAGGACGTATGCTGTGGGTCCCTAAAAAATAAAGACATCAAAAGTATTCGTGCCGCTGCAGAACGGCCCGAAATCTCTGCATTATGTTATACATACGGTAAATGTCTTTTCAGCTCCTTAAATGCACAGTATTTCATTATCTGTGTCTCAATCTAAAACAATAAACAAAAGACGGAGTTTGTTGACGTGGTGACGCAGCGTGGGATCATGGGAGTTGTTGTCTTCATCCTTCAGTGTTCATGGTTCAGTAGGTTTTTACCACAGAGGTCTCCACCTCCCCAAAACAAAACTCTGCATGAAGCAGCTCCACGTCAACAATCAGTGTTTCTCCAGCACTGTTCAGAGGATGCAGGACGTCCTGGAGGGACTGAGAGACGAGCGGATGCTAAAGTTAGCTTGTCTTGTTTCTCTGATTGTTTAAGATCCAGACGTCTGCTGACCAAAATCCTGTCTGCTTAAAAACCACAAAGATCTAAAATGTATCAAAAAAGTGTCTTAAAACTGGATAAAAAGTCAGTTTATGAACGCTTCTGGCAGACGAAAGAGGACCAAATGAAACATACCGTTACCTCGGTTAAATTACAGATTTGTCTGGTTTGAGATTTGTTAGAAAAATAAAAAACATAAAAAACAACACATTTTAAATCTGTGCTCCATGTCGGTGCATGCTGTTCATAATGGTCGTCACACACACACCTCTGGTATAGCTGTGCCAATAATCAGCCAGGCTTTCTTGCCCATAGACAGGAAGTAGTTGCACAAGAGCACGGCGTGTTCTTCTTCGTCTCCCGCCAGGAGGGTGAGGAATTGCTGAAAAAAAACAAGAAGACGAGTCCCTGTAAGATTGTCTCTTCCCTCCTCTTCCAACCTTCCAAAGAGCTCTGAGCGGGTTCACTCACATCACAGGTGCTCCACAGGTCACAGGCCCCGGAGAACGAGACTCTGTCCGGCAGAGAGGGGATGAGCGAGACAAACCTGGCAACCAGGGCCTGTGTGAGGAAAAGAGACAGCAAATCTGATCCAGAAAGACGTATAACCGGTCACTACATCTCTACATCCACTGCAATATCGAGCGACTGACTGCGGCGTCCTGCGAGTTGTCGGGGAACGCGTCCAGTAACTCCTGCGGGGGGTTGAGAGGTCGGATGTATCGCGTGACGAACACCGTCTTCCCGCTGAGGTCGATGACGGTGGTGATGCACGGTCGGTCCGGGTGGCCCCTCGCCGCCTCCCGCTCAAACCTCTCTGAGGCCTGCAGCAAACGCTCGTCCTCCTGGCTGTCAAACTGCACAAAGAGGTCAAAGGTTACGGCAGAGGAAACTCAGCTCAGCACTGTGGAGATGAATTCATACGCCAAAAGAATGATGGCAGGCACGGAGGGAGTGTTTGAGTGTTACCTGTAATTCCTTAATCTAGCGTTATGTAGCAGAGCAAAGCAAAGACGCAGCACAAAAGGAGGACAAACACAAGAGCAAATGAATACACTGATGCATAACCAGCTGCTCAGAAGAGCCTGTGAACACATCGCATAACGTGTTGTGGTGCATGTGGTGGCTCCCATGAATTTCAACACATGTTTTGGTCTTTTTGTGGTTTTTTTCGTGTTTGTTCCTGGAGCACGAATGGACTATGACGGAACACACGTCTTCACAGAGACCTGGATCCATCGTGGTCCAGGATCAAGCTGCACTAGACGGGTGGAAGAAATGGGCAACAACTGCATCTCGTTGTGCATCCCTGTGTTGCATCCATGACAATAAATGATCCTTGAATCCTTGAACTAAGACAAACTAGCTGCACTCCAGACAGGATCCATCCTTGAACTCACCTTTTCCCGGACGGACTCTCCAGGCACCAGCTGAGGCTCGATGGTGATGAAGAGCGTGACGAAGGCTCCCTCGGTCAGGCTCCTCAGGGTGTCGTAACCGCCGTCCGCTCCGTGGCTCCGGTCCTTACTGTAACCCAGCAACACTGCCGGTGTATTCACCTTGAACGTTCCATCAATCTGTCCGATGGAGTCAATAAAGTAGAAATGATGAGTCAGCAGGTCAGCTGGTCGGCGGCCTCATCTGTTAGTGAGGTAATAAATACACAGCGAGGACTCCCACCCTGGACTGAGAGTAGATGGTGCTGAAGGGGATCCTGACGGAGCCCAGCCAGTGCTTCTCCACCCTGGTGTGTGTGGACTTCCCTCTGTCTTTGTCGTTCTGAGGAGCAAAAGGAGTTCAATGATGAAACAAGAGAGCAAATAAAACAAGAATTCAAGGAACATGCTATAGCTACAGAGTGTTTTACTCACCGATCCGGTTTCATAAACCACTTCATCGAAGATGTTGATGAAGACTTCGTCTTTCACTGATTGTAAGGCAGCAGCGCTGTAGTCGCCATTTGGGGCACTGACGAGAAGAAGAAGAAGAAGAGTTTCACCTTTCTGCTAGTTTGTTCAGTGTTATCGAACTGTGTTCAACAGACAGTCCTGATGTTCTGTAGTGTGTGTGTGTGTGTGTGTGTGTGTGTGTGTGTGAGGTTCTCCTCCACAGTCAGGGTTCTCCTGCAGTAGATGAGTTGATAGAACAGACAGGAGAACCAGCACGGGAGCAAAGTGATGTTCTGCTGTGGACGTATGTTCACTCCTCACAGAATGTCTCTCAGTTGAAGTGAAGCTGTATTCAGAATGTCTTCAGCTCTTCAGCTTGCTGTCACACAGACCTTTCTGAGGGAATGAAGCTGTTATCTATGATCTACAAACACACCAGACTCATTCACTCACACTGATTCTACCTCTCAGGACAGGAGCTGCTGCTCTGCTGCTGAGCTTGTGTTGTTGAGACTTTAGTGAATCTGAACGAACCTTTAAAACACCAAAGTCACAAAACACAACCTAACTATCCGATACAGAGCAGCAGCTCCTGTCCTGAGAGGTAGAGTCAGTGTGAGTGAATGAGTCTGGTGTGTTTGTAGATCACAGATAACAGCTTCAGGTCCTGCTTTGCTCTCGTGCTGGGACTCTTGTCTGTTTCTCCAGTAGCCCACTGACGACACAACCACACTTCTAAACATCACGACTGTCCCTTTAAGTGCACAGTAACATCTGAAAGAGTTGTATGTTGCGACGGTATTTCAGTGGAATGGTGACCTGAACGGGAGCTGCAGCTGCTCGTTCCAGCAGGGGTTCGGTCCATCGGCTGTGGTTGTTTGAAGCACTGTGCGCTGGAAGGAAACCTCCACGAAGGGCCTCACTTGTACCTAGAACAGCAATCGCAATAAAACCACACTCACATAATACGGATCCCAAGCTGAAGCTGCCAATGAGCAGTAGAGGAGAGTGAAGGCGTGTTGTACCTGGCTGATGAGCCAGTCGCTGCCCTGGATGGCACTCTGAGACGGTCCTGGTTTACTGGAAATAACAAAACGCATCGACACAGATTTCTGTCACGTGTCTGAAACGTATAGTTCTTATTTCTCCCGCCACCGTTGTGACTTTGAGCACTCACTTGGTCTGCGGCTGGCGGACGGGGATGTAGAAGGCCCTCATGATGTTGACGAGCAGCTTAATGTCTCCGTCGGACAGATTCTGAGCTGTCACCTTCTTCCTCTCTTTCCTCTGAGGCTTCAGCGGACGCTTTGGTTCAGCCAGCTTGAAGAGGTTCATTCCCAGAATCCTGATCGCCGCAAAACAAATGGCGGCTGGTGTTTAGTCAACAGCCAACACGGGACTGCAAACTGCTCATAAGCACGTCATTTATTGAGAGGTCTAACTGTGGGAGAGGAGTGTTACCACCAACGGTCCTTAGTCCCTCCAGGTATCTGCAGTTTGATCATCACAGTACTAATAATATTCATGACATGTAGAGCTCACGCTTACCTCAACGTTATTCTACTTTCATGAGCCTTTATGACGCAGTGAGAGCTGCTGAAACAGTGTTTTGGTGAAATAAAGTGCAGAGTGCTGAAGGGACTGCTACACGGTGAAGGGTCTATGTCACTACTGAAGTCAGGGCTCAAACTAAACGGACACACAGAGACACAGACGGAGGGAGAACAAAGAGAAACTCATACCCAGGACCTGCACCACTGTTAACAAGGCATCGCAGAAAAAATGGAACAGAAGAGTTTATAGCATTCACTTTGGATAAAGAACATGCAGAGTAAGAGCCAACATCGTGATGGGCTCCGACAGTTGTACATTGTCATGTGTAGATCTGAACTGAGATCATTCCAGAGGTCCTGTTATCACGTCAACATGCTCCAGAGGACAGAGAATCCACTGCGTTGAGCAAACCGGCCCGGCACGCTGCGTCATGTTCCAATCCTCTTTGAAAAGAGGAATGAGAGACGGATATACAGAAATACAAATAACGACATGCTCACAAGCTTGACTTACTATCGCGTGATCGGCAAGAAAGAAAAGCAAAAACACAGTAACGTGCTCAACACAGGAAGGAAGAGAGCGAGCTGCGAGAGACCACTGAAGCAGTTCGAGGTGTTCACGGGGGAGTTACCCGATGCTCGGGATCTCCTCTTCTATCACCAGGTCAGACAGCAGGAAGTGATGTTTGGCAAGAACAAACCTGTTGATGACCGACTCTCGGATCTGTGGGGAAACAACAGGACCGTTGAAGTGGGGCTGCTCAATGACAGCAAACAAATCCTAACACGATCACGTGAACGATGACTCTTACTTTAGATAAACATTATGAACTGTTGGGGTAATATTACACATTTACGCTGCTCACCTTCTGGAGGTATTTGGCCACTAAGGCTCTGTGTGAATCCAGATGTTCTTTCGTGTCGACTATCTCTCCTTCTTTCAGCCTCTTCTCGTATTCCTGAACTCAAAAAGGAGTTGGTGTCATACAGAGCTCGGTCTGCCACGTCCACACGATTCTACTGTACAACAATAATAATAATGCTTCAGTATTTATGATCTGACCTGGAACACCTTGTCAGTCACCTCCCTCTCCACAGCAGGAACACACTTGTAACTTCGAAACTCTGCGACTTCCTGGTTCCTGAGACGGAGCAGCCGAAATCTGTTGGACCTCTCCAACTCTTCATCGCTGACGAAGTTGAACTCCTCCTGCAGCTGCTCCAGACGGAAGTAGTCCGGCGCCGTCACCTCTCCGCTGCTGGCCACCTGGTGAGCCACAGGATGGAGACAGAAGCCACGTTTCCACCTGGAGTCTCCTGGACCGTCGGTGCTCTTTCTTATGCACGGAACTATATTCTCATACGCACTTTGAGCAGCTGCATGATGGAGGCGTTTTTGGGATCGTTGGGGTCCAGTCGTGACTGTGTGGCCCACTCGCTTATTTTTTTCATGTCGTACAGTCCGGATGCCCCAATAAATGTGACCGCATCAAGACGGCCGAGACCGCTACAACACAGAGCAGTGAAGTGATGGATATGCTCGTTTGTTACACAGACAAGGTACAGACGTGAAGGAGAGCTGTTTCTACATTACGGAGGACTTGTTCTCTCAGCATACTGAAACGTTCACACACATTTGAATACACAACATTTCACAACTTCTCCTCGACTTTTCCAGATCATTCACAACCTTTAAGTAAAAGACGGAGCGTGATCGTATTCTTTACTCCAAATGTTACTCGTGTAAATCAAACAGCAAGCTTTTCCAATCTCTAATCGCTGTTTCTGTCCATATTCACTTCAAATAGTTCAGACTGCAGGCACAGTTTTACAGACACTTATCAGTCTGGCTTTCATAGATCAGGAAAAACAGAACCAATAAGCAAACATGGGAATGTTTATGACTTGGCAAATGTTGTTGAATGCACTATTAATGTTGCAGATCAGCATTTCTCATGAGCTGCTGAAGGCATCAATCAATATAGAGTGCTTCTGCTGCCGCTGCATAACCTCTGATGTACAAACAGAGCTTAAAGTTTCATATGATTGATGATAATAAACAAGTTTAAAGTCTGAGGACGTTGCTGACATAAGCTGAAACCACTGGCTTCCACTGCACTGCTGAATCTAAAGGCCTACAGTAAGCACTGATGTAAAGAACTAGATTCTGGGTTGAAGCATGCACAACCAGCAGCGCTGTCCTTGAAGTGACACTACCTGTGTACGCCGCCAGGATGCTGAGACGCCGGAGGGGCGAGTGGGACGCCGTCCTCCCCGGACCCCCAACAAACGCAGCAGGACAGCTTCCCGGAGGTCAGCAGGGTCTGTTTGTTACCGCCGTCGGCCTCAAAGGAGAGCGGCACGTCTGGAGAGGCGTACAGAGGATGAGCGACAGGAAGACAAGGCCCCGTCCAACAAACGCACAAACGGGAATGTACTCGTGGGTGAGCTGGTGTCGTGGAGGCATTTACCGCTTCCAACGCCCTCGTGGTCAAACATCACTCTCTGGTTGCTGCTGAACTCGTATTCCTCGATTGGGACGATGGCCGTCACCACTGAGGGCTCCGGAACCGGAAGAAACACCTGAGCCAGGAGGGAGCATGACGAGCCCATCTCCTCAAACACCTGCACACACACACACACACACACACACACACACACACACACACACACACACACACACACACACACACACACACACACACACACACACACACACACACACACACACACACACACACACACACACACACACACACACGAGAAGAAGCTTCACTCATAACATCGACGTTGGGATGCAGATTGTTGTTTGTTTGCATGGTTATTGTTTCTAAAGGCATCAGATACAGATCAGGCTTCACTCATACTATTCGTATCAACTTATTTGTAGAATAAGATTCCAGTGTTTTTATCGAACAACATATTTGCTTCAGTCCATATTAATTGTCGTTCTGCCTTTAAAAAGCAACCGTTTATACATATTAGGGAGAAGAAGAACACGAGGAGATTGATTGATGGTGATGATTGATATTTATATGTTATATGAAGCAAAAACTGATTTGATCCATGAAATAAAGCGAGCAGCTTCATGGTGAAGTGTTGACATCGTTGAGGTCTCTGCCTGTATTTAAAGTGGTGCAGCGGTTCGGTTTGCTCGTCATTGAGCCGGTCTGTGTTTCACCGTGCGCTTTGGAGTCGAGCAGCAATCTGCCGGCACCAAGAGTTACATTTCATTTACCACAATTTAAAAAAATGTATTTATTCCAATTTTTTAGCGCGATGACCTCATAAAATACGACAGACATTTGAACCTTCATTGTAAAACCTGAACAGAAGCTTTGAACGTTACAGAACAGCCGTCCACGCAGTAATCCAGATGTTTCTGCTACTGTACCTGCAGATTGATGCTTTGGGGACAGTTGAGTATCTTGAGATAGAAAATCTGTCCAAAGTGAACTCTGAAGTCAGCGTTCAGGGAGCGGCCGTCCGTTCTGGAGACTTCTTTGTTGTTGTAGAGGATCTTGATGAAAAGGGAGCGCCGTGAAACGTCCTCCCTACGAGCTGTTTCAGGCCTACGGGAGGAGGAGGAAACGTTAACAGACAGTTCATCTCTTACGTCCTTTCACCTCAGATTCATCATCTCACTTCTCCTCAAAACAAGTGGAAAGAAACATGCCAGTGGGTGGATTTATTTAGCATATTTCAACCACTTCCTGCTGGTACCTGGGGCAGAGCTCAGTGGCGGTGATGTTTCCAGATGCAGACAGATCCGGGATGAGGATGGACTCTCCGGGTTGCCTTCGTGTCCTGGAGGCTTTCTCTCTGACCCGCTGCTCCACAGAGTCAAACTCGGGCTTCTCCGGAGGCTCCGGCTTCTGGGGGCCTTCCTCAGCGGGCCCCTCTGATTCACTCGCCTCCTGCTCTTCATCTTCATCCTCCGCCGTGTCATCCTGAGCCTGGCCTTTCTTCTTCTTTTTTCTCTTCTTCTTTTTGGCTTTCTGAACACAGTGAACACAGGATGTGTGTGTGTGTGTGTGTGTTAATATATATGTGAATATTCGCCGTCTTGATTTTTAAACCAGAATTTGAATTTTATTTATTTATTATTCTTTATTTTAAGGAAACAGATTTTACTGAACAGATTTTGCTTGTACGGTAAAGTGACCAACTACACCTGACTGAGCTGTTAGATAAATATGAAATACGTATGTAGGTACTGTAGTGCGACTGATGCTGGAGTTTTGATCTATTTAAAAACAATCTGGTAACTATATATAT
Source organism: Melanostigma gelatinosum (assembly GCF_949748355.1). Lineage (NCBI taxonomy): Eukaryota > Metazoa > Chordata > Actinopteri > Perciformes > Zoarcidae > Melanostigma > Melanostigma gelatinosum. The sequence continues at coordinate 29,734,617 of NC_136637.1, forward strand.
ATATATATATATATATATATATATATATATATATATAGATATATATGTCGTTGATGTAACAGGATTGATGGACAGATATCTGATGTTTCTGCTGCATTCATGTGTATGTTGAATGCTAACTCCTTTATATCCTGTTATTCTATAAGATCATCATGTTTGTCTCTGTCCTGTGAGAACCTCGTATCTCTAAAAAGAACACGATGCGTACTCCAGCTGACCCAAGAGGCTGTGAAAGAGTTCACTTATCTTCAGAACGGGACTGATATATGTGCAGTCAGCTCATGGCAGCATGGATCTACCTGTTTCCTTCTCCACAGCTTCCACTCCTCCAGCTGTTTCCTGTACTCGGCCAGCTTTCTCTGGTAAACTTCCTCCATCTCTGCCTCCAGCTCCATGACCTCGGTCAAGATTTCATCCTCGTGCTCTCGCTCATCCGACGCCTGCTCCACATTCTCTCTGGAGAGCGGTTTAAAAACACATTCATGAAAAGTGTACAAACATCAGCAGAACACCATCATGAGAAGACACGCACGTTATCGAGCAAGCATTTGTTAGGGGCACAATTATTGATTGATTTTATCTTTATTCCACTTTCACATTAAATAAACAGAGCGCTGCTTTTACTTCCATGCTGTGTATTCCTGCTAATGTAAAAAAAGTATTTGCATCAAAATAAGAGTTAAAATAAAGTTCTTCACCTGAATTCAGTAGAACAGAGCGCCGACGGGCAAAACAATTACGGTAATATACTTAATTTCATACTTTTTAGTAATTATATTATATTACAGACTGCTGCTGAAGAGTGTGCGCCATAAACTCATGTTTACAATGTTTACTGAGGGAATAAATCAAGAGAGAAGTAGTCGTCTTCTCATAGACTTCTATACAACCAGAGGAGTCGCCCCCTGGTGGACACTAGAGAGAATGCAGCTTTAACACATGAAGCACCGGCTTCACTCGGCAGAACCGGAGGTTGCTGTCTGGTGTGTGTGCGACACAGCGGCATGACCGCTCCCAAAAAGTGAAGCCAAAAGATCTTGATAGCCCGCTAGGCGCTGGATTTGATATGTTGTCCATGAGCTAAGCACGCATTTTAATCGTTGATCATTTACATTTAATTGTGGGAAGCCATAATCGTAATCACCACTCATACTAATAGTGCAATAGAGTCTCCTCTGGAAGCACAACTCTGCAAAGAGATTCACCTCCTGAGGTAGAGCTTGTAGGGCGTGTTGGTGAACTTCTGGAAGTCCCTCAGGGCCTTCATCTCCTTCCACACCTTAACCATGTTCTTCAGCAGGGTCCTGTCTTTCTCCTGCTCGCTGTCTCGCAGCTGCCGAGTGTTCCTGAGAGAACCAGCGGAGGGAATAATACTTCGTCATGGTTCTTAAGAGGGCACTTTGGATTCTAGAGTGAACAGGAAGATCTGGGGAACTCACCGGACCTCCAGACTGTACTCAGATATCCTCTGCTGCATGGCTTGAGTGAGGCTCTGCCCGCCGTGGATCTCAAGTATATTCCGCAGTGCACTCCTCAGTCCGTTCAACTAAAGCACACAGGAAACACACAATGTCCACGGGTGGCTTCTACATGTTCTGCATGTATTCAGGGATGTTTGTACGTCACAGTCGTCTGGTGATGGTTTACCTTGTCAGTGAGGTGTCCTGTGAGGTTGTTACCCTGCCTGGTGAGGTACTGATCGTACAGCTGAGCCAGACGGGCCCCCAGGACATGCTCCCGACTGAAGAGTGGGTGATGGGAGAAGATCAGCCCAGAGACGTCCACATCCAGCTGGTAGTCTCCCTCGGGGTCCGCTGCACCAGCGATATACAGATTTGCATTCTTGGACTTTCGCGCCTACGATAGCGGACAGAACAACAACATCATCCATAATGCAGCGCTCTGGAAAACCATAATCACGGTTAAATAGAGTGGGCGCTTGTGGTTCACTCGGGCGTATCGAAGTATGTGTGCAAGCTTAAAGGAAGCGTGAAACAGAGATTGATAGCACCGTCGGGGCGGCGCTGTAATGAAAAGTCATGCGTGACAACAATGTAAGATAAACACTCAGTGAAACTACAATGGAAGCTCTGTTCCCTCGATGATCCAATGTGGCAGCTGTGTCCGTCTGCAGAGCGAAAAAAAGAAATGCATGGAAGACAAGGGTTCTTTGGGGGTTTCCCACTCAAACACGCCCAACCAGAGAACCACAACACATCTGTGTCCCCCGCATTCTTTGCTTTTTTCCGGGTCTCCATATTTGTCATGTTTTGCTTCTGTGGTCCTTCACACCAGATTTAAAGGAGGGATGGACCGATAGAGCAGAACACTCACAATGAGTTGATCGTGGTGTCGTTTCTGATGGGATGACAGTGAATATCCTCATGAGTGACTTGAACAAGCAGGGGGACCTTTTGATTTATGATTATTGTGACTTTAGTGAATCTGAATTAACCCTTTACAACTCAGTAACAGATGGAGGCAGCAGCTCCTGTGTCCTGAGAGGTAGAATCAGTGTTTCAGTGAATGGAGGCTGGTGTCTTTGTAGATAGATAACATTCTTCAGAAGGAAACTTAACATCTTGTGTGTATTTTAACTTAACGTCTTGTGTGTATTTTAACTTAACGTCTTGTGTGTCCCTCCCTGTCCCTTTGTACCAAATGACAAACTGACCTTTTTCTTTTTCTCAAGATTGCAAAGGGAACACCTTTCCAGTGTGTGAATGTGCACGGTGCTTTAGATGTGCCAAATGATGGAGTGATGGAAGTGAGTGTGTCTGACCTTCCTGTACACAAGCTGCAGTGCAGGGTCCAGGTCCTCCTCCATGTGGAAGAGAGGGGGTCTCGTGGATGATTCCTTTATGGGGTCGGGCAGAGCCACGATCCTGCCGTCATCACCAAACCACTTCTTTCCCTTAATGAAGAGTTTAAATATGTACATATCAGAAAGATGTCATGGCTCCAGGGCTCTGTTCAGCTGTCTGCCATGTTGGTTGAAATTACCTCCTCCATTTTCAAGATGCGGTTCTCCAGAATGTTCTCATTGATGGGGGACACGTGAGGCCTCACCCCGACATACAGACCCTCGTCCTCCAGGTAACGAGGCTTCATGTGTTCAGGCAGTTTGATGGAGGTTGGGGCTGTGGCAATGACAGACAAAAGGCAGGTAACAGATCCTCAGCAGAATACCAAAGCCGACAACACATCAGGTGCTTTTGTACATTTTGTACCTGTTCGAAAACTCGGCGTGAAGAGGAGCTCGCTCTCCTGCTGAACAAGTTGTCGGTACCCGACGTACTCTGCTTTCTTCACTTCCAGGAAGTCCTGTGTCGATTGTTCAATGACAAATAAATTGTCCTCTTCATCTCGCACAAGAGGAGCTTCTTCATTCTGCCGCAGGACAAAGAATATGAGGCGTCGGGAATCTACAGAAAAGGTGGAAATAGTCGCGATGCACCACGTCATTTCCTACAATATGGTTGTCTGCGTCTTACCTGGTCTTCATTTTCATCTTGAATATCTTCTTCAGCATCTTCCTGCTCTTCAGCTTCTTCTTCCTCTCTGTCCTGCTCAGCGGTTCTTCTCGGTTTGTCTCTTTTCTTGCTCTTCTTCTCGGTCCCATCTCGTGGATCCGGCTCAAAGTCCAGTGTAAAGAAGTTGTAAGCCTCCTCAGCGGTCGGCAGGCCCTTTTCTGTCTGTATCCGCAAAGAATGAACAGATAAATAGAACACAAATGATTTGTTCTCAGCATCATTGCGATCTCGTCTCCGTCCTCACCCGTCTGGCTGCTTCTCTGAACTTGACCCTGCTGCTGAGGGCCAGGGGGTCAGCTCTGTCTGGATCAACCTGTGAAACACTGGGCGTTACATCTCCACTGCACCGGGTACAATCACGGTGAGGACTGTTTGACGCTCACCTCTCGGTCAAACCGTGTCACAGTATCTCTGTCTCTGAGGCTCTGCAGGCGACTGGCTGGCTCCAGAGACGCCTCCTGGAGGAGGCTCTCACCTTTAGACTGGAAACAGTTTGGGAAGGCCATACATTTGATTATCTTTAATTCAATTGCAAGCTGGTTCGTGAAAAAGAAAAAGCATTTGGGTTTACCCTGGCTGCTCTCAGTCGCTCTTCCAGGCGACGTGTCACTAAGCTGTCCAAATGGGAGTCGGGAGTTTGAGTGATTCGTGAGGAGACACCTAGAAGACAAAGCATTAAACAATAATTACATGTAATAATCAGTATTGGGGTGAATATTTACTACCTCGGTACTGTACTTGGTACTCTTTGGTTTAGTCTTGTGTGTGTTGGGAGCTATTTTGTGCTCTTTTAACGTCTAATCTTCTTCTGATGTCCAATTCTTCTTACTATTTTATTGTTAACTTACCTGCCCAAGGATTATGGGTGGAAATTAGCAATTTTCTAAAACTTGGCACATTACATCCCCCCTTTTGTAATATACGGTTCATGTTCTTTTGGTGCACCAACTGTTTGGATATGACAGTGTAATTGGCTTAGTTATTTAACTTGGGTAAAGGTGTTGTATGGGTGCATTTTGACAAAGTTTGGTCATTTTGTTCAGAGTTTTGTGTATTAAAACATCCATATACTGTATGCTGCACGATACAAATCACACAGCACTGTTTTGGTACTGTATTTTAATGATATCATGGACACTAACCGCTCAGAGACCCAGTTGGGGGTCTTGATAAAACCACAGGGTCAGCTGCCTTTTCAGCCGATCTCTCGTCTTCGCCGCGGTGCTGAATGGTGGAGATCTCCCCCACATCCTCATCATCATCCTGAGCTGAAGATCGGTCAAGCAGCTGACATTTGCCAAGAGATGGAACCATTATGAACCCTGCTGGAGCTTTAAAAAGTGTGCACTATGAAGCTAATGCATATAAAGGGTGCAAAGGGAAGACGTACCCTTTTCTTCCGCCTCTGTCTCTGAGCTCTTACGGTGCGTTTCAGCGTCTCTCCTGGATCTTCCTCACTGCTTTGAGGTTCCTGCTGCAACACAGACGTACAACTAAGACACAACAGCAACAGCATACAAACTGTACTTCTATCCACACTGGTTATTTTAGCACAGCTGAAAAAAGGAGGTTTCATTAGCAGAGGAAAGAGAGAAGGAGTTTGAGCAGCTAGCAGCACTACACACAGGAGGGCTACAGCCTACAGGCTAAACTACAACACACACATACACACCAACCTTCATTGCAGCTCGCTGCTTCCTCTCACTCAATTTGGTGGACGGAACCAGAGCCTATCGAGTATAATTAGATTTTCTAAAGCGTTAACAGCTCTTCTATCTGTCTGTGTGTGTGTGTGTGTGTGTGTGTGTGTGTGTGTGTGTGTGTGTGTGTATATAAAGTGAGACACTCCTCCAGGTCTTGTTGAGTCTTGTTAAAGCTCTGGTTCTGGATGAACTCATACGGTTACTGTCAGTCCACAGAAACAGATCCATATATCACGTTCACCTGTCATAACTGTACCTGACTGTCGTCCTCGTGTTTGTTTCCCCCCAACGTGTCTTGCAGTGCGCTTCGTTTCTTCCGCAGTTTCTCTCGAATGTCACTAGAACAGAAATAAAGAGTTTTATTAAAAACTGTTAGCGCTAATGTTAGCTTTGATAGCTAAAAGCAGCGTCTCAGAGACGGTGACGCCAACGTTTTAGCAAACCATAAACTATACAAGAAAGACAACACACAGCTGACCATGTTTACGTTACCTTGAGGACGCCATGGTCGCGAGGATAGTTTTATTTTCAATGAAGACAAAGCAGAAAGTCACAGGACTGTTGTTGTAGTTTAAGCTAACGTTAGTCTGTATTATAAACAAACCGTAGCTAGCTTGCTACGATGGTGGCATCACTGCGCTCGTGCCCCCCAAAACATTGTCATTTTCTGAGCGATATTTCTCTCTCAATACTGAACTTAACATTTGTAAACGAGAGCCGTTACCGCTGCCTAGTAACGAGATAAACTACCCCTCAACCTACCTTGAAAACCAGCCTCAATCACCCGATCCGCTTTAAGTCCCGCCCTACTATGCTGTGATTGGCTAATAGTCGCTGCTTCGACGCGGCCTCGCATCCATGTGATTGGGTGCTAGCGCCACCTTTTTTTCTTTCATTTTTTCATTATTTAAAACGTTTTATTAACAAACAGCATGGTACAAATAAGACAATAACTTTATTGATTCCAAAACGGGGAAAATTAAAGTGTTGCAACAGCTCAGTAGTCAAAGAAGCAAGGACAAATACAAACTGATGAGTGATGGGGGAGGCACCGTTGTTTTGGTCTCCAGGGTCGGGAAACAAAACACAGAAAACCTCTGTTGATCTCGAGGAGCTGCAGCATTTATTTCTGCACAAACTGCATTTTCTACTGTACATTTAATTGAAATCGAAGTTTAAACTGGTTGTAATCTGCCACCTCACCGCTAGATGGCGCATAATCCCACACACTGCACCTTTAATTCAATTACCAACATTAATTGGTGGGTCTGGGTTGCTGTAGCAATGGTCCACAGTTGCAACGTCTTTTTTTTCTCTTCCTCCTATCTTCACCTTTCAGCTGGACTTTGATGTCCTATAAGGAAATTGGTTATCTTTTATTTTTAATCAGCAATGTATATGTTTCGATGCATGATTGTGAACACATGCTATTTCAATTAAAATTACATTCTGGTGTTTCATCAGCATCAACTGGTACTTCAAGTGGACAAAATGGTCTTTTTTCAAATTGATTCGGTCAAGAGGTCCATGGAATTTCTTTAAACAATCAGAAGTTGAGAACTCCCGATCTAGACCACATCGGACCGGGTCCAGATCAAAAACCGCTACTATACCATGACTGAACTATCCTAAACTAGAGAGAGCCAACGACTCTTTAAGGTGGTGTCGTGTTTTTTGATCTGGACGTCGTTCAATGTGGTCTAGATGTGAAAAAGAAAATATGAAATCTTTATTTTTTGCATTTCTTTATACTGTTATGTATGTTAAGTATTTTCTGGGTTAATCCAGTCCATCTTTGACCAGTCTATGTATTAGTTTTTGATCTGGACTTGGTTCAATGTGGTCTAGATATTTTTAAAAAATGTAATAAAAAAAGATAGAAATAAAAAAAAGAAGTGAAGTTCTCTTTTTTTGACTTTCACAATAAGAATAAAGGTTTCACAAATTTGAAAGTGGGTTTAAGACAGCGTTAAGGCTTTATATAATTGTTTAAAACACTTTCTCAACAGTAAAAACAGCAACAACGGAGGATCGGTTGTTTAGCAATGTAAATTATGTGTCCCTTAAAAATCGTAAACTAGCTTTAGCGTCGTCTGTAGCCAGTGTAAAGCACACTTTATAGCTAACGTGTGAAGAAAGTCGGTTAAAAATGCAGCTGGCTCGATGAAACATTCATCTCCAGATTGAGGTCTAAACGTGTCATTTAAAGCAACTTAAATATAAAATATTATAACGTTGGGATACTTCGCATATTGGTTGCCGTTCTCCATATCTCTCTTTTCAGCAGTTCTGGATTTCCATTTGTCCAACGAGCTGTCAATCAAACTATTAAGAAAACGGTAACGGGTCATCGAGTCCGAGAAAACACATATGCACAATGCCGAACCCATATTCTGTTGTTTTTAGCACTATTTCCAATAAAACCGTATGTTTTGACTTTTCGTATTATAATTTGTAATATCTTTATCTCACACATGCTTTTGTTTAGCCTCTTTGTAAAGGAGAACAAGCTCTAGCAGTCAACAACGTTTATTTAAGTTATTATTGATCCAACTCCCAGCCACAACAAATACATCAGAAACGTATTCAAGCTTCATTATATAATATAATCTCACATCAGTAGATAGGTCTCGACAGTAACAACATAACTAGCAGTACACACATCTGTATAAAAATATAGTTTGACCACATGTGTAACACAAAACAAAAGAGTGATGAGCAGTTTGTGTTTCATGAATAGTCCTCTGCCAGTGTGTCGAAGTAGTTTGTGTCTGCATAGAGCAGGAAGCCAGAGAACAAGCTGTCAGCCCAGCCCGGGTCTGCAAATAATCCATTCTGGTCGTGGAAGAAGATCTCCAGCCAGACCTCGTCCTCTGGGTTCAGGGCCATCACGGTGGCCCCAGACGCCACGTCGTGGTTCCCCGTGTTGGCGTCGAAGGTTTTGATGCGATACTTCCCGTTGTGCACCAGAGCGATGGCCAGGTGCTTGTTGGCCAGCGTGATGTCATAGGAGAAATAATAAATCCCCGGGTACGCACAGAGGAACTTGCCCGTCTGCGGGTTGTAGTGTCCGCCCTCGTCAAACAGGACCTTGTTGAACTTGATGGGGGTTTTCTCTGCAGGGTAGCTGCTGGTGATTCCCACGGAGAAGGCCGATTTAGGCAGCAGGCTGCCACACCTGCAGGTTCCTGCGGTTCCACGTGACCCTCTTTGGCCCTGGTTCCCTTTCTCTCCGTCGGCGCCGGGAGATCCGGGAGGGCCCAAAACTCCGTGCTCTCCTGCGGGGCCTCGTTTCCCAGCGGGGCCACGATCACCTCGGCCCCCGATCTTTCCCGTTGGGCCAACTCTGCCCTTCAACCCTGAAACAGGAAACAAAGAATAATGTCGGGGTCTTCATTTCTGCAGTTACTGATGGAGAGAAGTCCTTCTGGAAAATATATCTGTGGGAGTCAACGGCAGGAGATAATTATTTTAATGATCCCGTTTGAATTGGGCCATGAATTACACACGTTTGTAAATTGAAAAGAGCATGTTTGCGCGTCAAAGAAAGCTTCAGTTTGTGTGAAACCAACACGGCCGTTACCACGTTTTCATGAGTCCCACTGCTCTTCTTGGCAAGACCCGCCCTGTGCAGCATTCAAGCGCTGGGATTGGCCAGGCGTCCGGTAACCCGATTGGTTTCAGATCCTAAACGCCCCGACCAATGAGCTATACTGAGCCAACGACTGGAGGTCTATGTCTGACCTTAACCGCTAGTCTCCGTCTAAACCAGCTACGCAGGAAGGTCTTGCCAAGAAGAGCAGTGGGATTCATAATTACGCGATGTTACCTTAGCTAGCTAGCTAGCTAGGTAAGTTAGCGATGTAACGTTATCTTCCCTGATGTGTTTTATCCACAGATAAGATAAGAGAAAGAACAGTGAGACCCCAGAGAGACGTCACTGAAGCTACTTTTGAGTGCGTCGTCTTTCACGTATATATTTCTTATCCTGTTTTTGTTTTGTTTTATGACATAATGCGACTTTCTTGACGTGCAACATTATCTTTTAAAACGACAAACATCATATGTGTAGTTCATGGCACAATTCAAACGGGATAAAACAATTATTTGTCTCTCACCGTGTTTTCCCCCCAAAAAAGAGGGGCGGGGCTTCAACGCATCTATAGAATGCATCAATTATCTGCCGTTTGAATCAGCATCTGTTCTGCACACGTTGAATCAGTCAAAGGAAACACATCCAACATGATGTATTCAGTCACTCTTGGATGAGCGCCACCTTGACATTTGAACAGCACATTTAAACGATGTAATATTTTGTTTATGAATACCCTGGAGCTACAGGGAACGCTGTGAATCACGATATGTTTGCAGAACACAAGCGAGTTCTGTGTGGCGTCATGTTGAGGTGGAGGTATGTGTTTACATTCCTGTTTCCACACATAATGGAAAACACAAGTGCCTGACGTTTACTTATCACCACCAACAGATTTATTGCGGTTCAGATGATAAGCTTTCCAAATGTTTTATATTTTTTATGGCAGTTTTACCTCCTGAATAATTCTAAAGGAAATGAATCTTTACCAAGCTGTGAACAACCAGGATGGACTGTTATTGTAACGCGTATGGTGGAAAGCTCCGGGAAAAAAGTGAGATTTTGGTCTATTTTACTTCCACAACTCGTCTTCTTTCAGACGAGAGGAAATAAAACATTTATTTTACTACTTTGTCTGTTTGCGTCTGTAGATTTCTACTAAATTCACCATTACATAATGCCTCATTTGCATATTTAAACTTAACATTTCAGTGAACTTGTAACACAATAAATACTCATCTTAATGTGCGTAATGAAGTGGTGAAGTTTCATGCTGATATCTGTGAGTTCATGTTGTGTGCAGTGTGTTCCATTCCTTCACACTTTGTCTGACACTTCTTTTCATAACCACGCTATTAATGGCAACAAGTTTTTCGATGTAACTCATCACTTCATCATCCCAGCTGTCAAGTGAAGGAAACGTGTTTTCTGTTCTCTTGCTCAGATCTTTATGGTGTTTATCTATCGCACATAAACTGATGCCGGATCTGTTTATGTTTCATAAAATACCTGCGTCTCCCTTCTCTCCCCTTTCACCCTTCCTGCCATCTCTGCCATCTCTTCCCGGGATACCCACATTCCCATCCGCTCCCGGGGGCCCACCGGGACCGGGTCTGCCGGCGGGGCCCGGTGACCCGGGGACGCTGCAGATCAGACGCGGCGCTCCTTTGACTCTGGTGTCAAACAGCTGTCCGAAGACACAGTGGCAGAGACACACCAGCACCATCAACGCCCACAGCTTCACATCTGGAAAACACAAACAATCAGTGTTCACAGAACGTTATCCACTTTATCCAGACTCTTCAACAAGGTTCTGACCACAAGTCAGTTTTCATGATGCTGTAAAACATTCCCAGTGGTGTTGTCATGGACGCAGACAGAACAAAAGCATAGCGGTGGATCTAATTTGTGATGGCGAGCAGCATGAGGCCAGATGTGGCTCTGTCTCACAGGCTGATGTTCCGCCTCTCATTACATGTGACCTCAAGCCAAACCTTTGTCTCTGTTCCAAGTCCCAAAAACATTCCAGCATTATGACATAACATCCAGCTAAATTCCTGTCAGGGGAATCGAATCATGAAGCAACGACTTGATTATTATACGTTTATGTTTCAGGGAGAGAAACTGACAGATGTTGGACATCAAACATTTCATCATATAATCTATCTTCGGGGGTTTTGGGCCAAATGTAAAAGACAATAGAAGATTTATGGACTCCATTAATACACCGGTTTGTTCTCTGCACATGGGTGTGAGAATGTGACCTTCGCATCTGCTCTCTGGCTCTCTGTCAGAACGTGGCCAGTTGCTGCTAGCACAACAGCTATTCAGAGCGATGAGCAACAACAGGTATTGCCTCATTGCTTTTCGTTTGGTAGCCGTGAGAGACCTTAGTCTGTAATGCAAGTATGTCTGCATGAAAAGATGTACAAAGATAGATTATATATTCGCTAATGCTAATCGCAGTTAGCATTTCCCCATTGGCCGTAATGTTAAAATGAGCTTAGAAGCTAGCGAGTCGGACATGTACTGTTAAAAGCATCTTGCCGTTCAACCTTTTTTGTTAACAGTCCGAGTGAGAGGTAGGTCAAAGGTCAAAGGTACTTCATCCATATTGTAGCGACCCTGTCAGTAACAGCTGGTAGCAGAGGGGTTGCTGGTAGCAACTGTTCTGTGTCGGGAGCTAGTAAATGTTGTGTTAGACCGGAACCGGAAGTTGCGGTTGTTGTTGTGGCGGAGGAAAGCTACGGAAAAATCCGGATATAAAGCGCACCGGACTATAAGCCGAGGCCTCAACGCAGGGGGTAAAAAGTAGCGGCTTATCGTCCAAACAGTACGGTAATCATCTTTATCTGGATTTAAAAATAAATCTTAATAAGTCTTTTCTTTTAAACACACGCTGGCACACCATCAGACAAATGAGGTGCGTGCTGACGGGACAGTAAACAGGAGGAGATAAACAGGAAGGACAGTGCAGCTGCTGTGGAACACACACACACACACACACACACACACACACACAGGCCTGTGTGCTGTTAGCGTATCCAGCATGTGTTTCGGGGCAGTGACCTGGCCTCAGAGCTGTGTGAGGTCCTGTGAGGGAGAAACCCTGCCTGGCAGCTCTGCTCTGCAGCGATGAGGCCAGCGGTGGTGAAACAGCTGTTATTAAAGAAAGAGTCTGCGCTTTACAAACATGTAAACACGACGAGGACACGGATGCATGTGAGAAAAATGCTCTGACATGGATTTACATGCAACATTGTTTTTCATGCACTGATTATTTGAGATTTTGGTCTATTTTTCCTCCATAACTCGTCTTCTTTCAGACGAGAGGAAATAAAACATTTATTTTATACTTTGTCTGTTTGCGTCTGTAGATTTCTCCTAAATTCACCAAAAGTTACCATTACATAACGCCTCATTTACATATTTAAACATCACATTGCAGAAAACGTACTGACTGAAAATAACTGTCTTAATGTCAGCAATGAACTGGTGGAGTTTCATGGTGATATCTATGAGTTCATTTTTCAGATATCATTCATAGTCAACAATTACAACAATGTATTAATAAAAACATGAGAACATGGACAGTATTCTCTCTGATTCATGGAGCGATACAAAGACATATCCACAACTCCCTCTGTAAAAACCTTTGACTCCACTACTGTATGTCAACAACATGAATCCAATGTTTACATTTATGTTCTGGAAATGTATGAAAATGAGCACATATTTAATAAGATAATGCCTTCTTTTGCATATTAGTTACAATTTGCACCTGTAGTGCTGAATCTTAAGCCACACCTTTAAAAGGGAAATGAGTCAACCTTCATTCTAAAGTAAAGCTTTGTTTTAGTTTGTCTTCATCAGGACTTTTCCCCGTGAACAGGTGGAGCCGGTCAGCTTCTTACAGATGAAATGACGAGATTGTGTTTTGGCTTCTCTGAGAACGTTAAACAATGCAGCCTCCGCCGGGGCCTCTGGCTGCTTTGTAATTGAACTCAGGCACAAGTTTCGTGGTTCCTCGGGTCAGCAGGTGGTTTATAAAACCAGGTCATCGTGTTAGAAAACGTTTGAGAAGAACAAATCAGACATCGGACTTATTTTCCTTATTTCAGTAAATGTAATCACGCTGACACGCACAGACATGTGCAAAGTTATTCACGGTATTGGCTGTGAATCCTGCAGAAGCCTGTTTCATCATGTGGTTTCAGACCCTGCATGAAGTATGTAACAGTGTTCTTACCCCACATTTGGCAGCTGTTCATCTCCAAAAGCTGTGTCCTGCGTCCTATCTGCTCAGATCCCGGTCTCCTGTGAGATTCGACCCCTCGGTTAACATGTTGTCCGTCTCTCTTTATTTCCTGCCGTGCTTTCAGATGTGTGCGTGCATGAGCGCAGCTGCCTTTTTCGCTGCTGACAGTGTTTTGCAGCAGCAGCAGCAGCAGTCTGCACTCGCTCCATCCAACCCTCCCTCCTCTTCCTCTCCCTCCTCTTCCTCCTCCTCTGATCCACTCCCTTCTCCTCCCTAAAGCAAACAGCCAGCAGCCACAGAATCAGCTCCATTATGTCATGGGTGAGGATTCCTCACACATGACACACTTGGACTCGGTAGAATAACGCTGCTGTTCTATGAAAGGTCAGATCTAATGAATGGGAGAAGTCATTTGTGCCTCATTGACCTCAGTTTCTGACTTTGTGCTCTACATGAGGCCAGAACTGATGACAGGAAGTGTGCTGACATTCCTTTAATTTTCAATGATTATTATCAAATATTGTTACATAAAACAATATGATTATATTAGCTGTGTTTTTTTCTTGATTAACATGTCAAGTTCCTGCCAGTAAAGGAAGAAGTATTTAGAGCCTTTACTGAAGTAAAAGTAGTAATACCAAAGTGTAAAAGTACTCCAGTACAAGTAAGAGTCCTTCATCTCAAAGCTGACTGAAAGTATTCTGGTGTTTATTCTGGTGTTTTATTTCTGGGTCAGTTTGCGTCCGTAGATTTCTCACTTTAAAATAAATCACTATGAAACTTCCACATTTGATTCCTTACATTACGACAAATATAGAACTTTTTTCACCCTATTCACCTTTAGTGTGTTTAAGGAAACGTAAAGAAGAATCATCAGCAGAATACTCTGAAAGTATCAAAAGTAAAAGTACTCATTCTGCAGGAAATGCTGCTTGTGAGATATACAAGATGATATATGACATTAATACTGATGCATGAATGCACATTTACTGTTGTAGCTGGTTTCAACTACTTTATATACAGGCAGCTGTTTAGACCAGCACAGGACTCAGTTCTGCGTCACACATTCAAAATGATGTTTTGTTAAATAATTAAACAGTTACTTCAAAGCAAAGGGAGGAAATGTGTCTTTGGTGGAACTGCTGATTCCAGATGTCTGTAAGTTACAGCAAACATTCACAAATCATCTTTAACAACACACAGCATTTCATAAGCTTATCATCAGCTTTTATATGTCAAATAGTAAAAGTAATTGGTAATTACAGCTGTCAGGTAAATGTAGTGCAATAAAAAGTACTTCTATTCCAAATATAGAGCGTAAGAAATCCTAAAACTGTACTGAAGTTACATTCCACCACTGATGACATGCTGAAATACATCGAACCACATCTTTCTGTCAGTTTGAGGAACCTTACGGAAAAATATGAAATATTTATCTTTTGTTTGGTAGATTATCATAACAACCTCTCTGTGATGTAAAACGACATCATCACGGTCTCCTGTTTCCGTCTACACTCATGCAGCAGCAGCAGCCATGTTGTGTCCAAACAGAATGGGTCTTTATTCAGGAAGTGAAAGAAAAACAAAGGTTGTAATCAACACCCCCATTTAAATACAAAACCAACAAAAATAAAAATGATATCCATTTTGCATATCAAAGAACCATTCAGTAATAATTACAATCCAAACACCTCATAAACCACTTTTGTGAATCTATACACAAACTCTGATTTAGAAATTAGTCACTTTGACAATAGAATTACAAATATTCAGCTTTAAAAATAATTAAAACTCAAAATAATATCTGAGCAATTAGCATCTTGTTTTTTTTTATATATAGTGAATTCCCACATAAAAATACAAAATGATACCAATGACATTTAAATATGAAAAAAATGATTCCAAGAACTCTGCTACAATAAAACAAGATGGGATAAAACAAGATGAAATGAAAATAGAAATATGCATGAAAAAGTCTCTCCTTTTGTTAGCAAAACACTATCCAAAATAACTACAATCATTTACATCAGTACAAAGATATCTGGATTTAAAAATAGTTGCAATGAAAAAACGGGGTTTTATTTTTTCTGACAGTAAAAAATGACACTGGATCAGAAATCTGCAAAATATGCAATGAAAAAAATAAATCTGCATTAAAAAGGTTTACACTGTAGTTCTTACTTTTTATACAAACATTAGAAACAGTATTGCACATCACAACACAGATTCGAGGTTAGTCAGCCTTTCAAAATGTGTTATTTTCAAGTTTCAGAGCATCTACGAGGACAGGCAGCCGGGGCCTCGATGCAACAGGGCAGAATCTCAAGTGTCTTCCAAGAAAATGATAAAACCTTCATGTTTCCTTCCTTCAAATGAAAATGAGTATCAAAACAAGAGTCAACTGTATATATCAAAAACGTTGATGTTGTTGTTACTAATGTCGTGATTCTTTGTCCTTGAACAGAACTTCTGGACATAATTAGCAAAGAGGGGGCAAGGGGGGGGGGGGCGGGGTAAATTGTATAATTGTCCTATTTAAATAGAAAAATACAATCAAAATCAAATAGGGTTTTTTTGTCTATAAAAATAGTGAAATAAATAAGATTTTTTACAAAAACAAAGACACATACAGAACAAAGTAACAGTGTTAAACATAGAAAATAGAACCTCACAAAAACAGCACGAGTCAAGTGTTACAGGTGACGATATTCAGACATGTTCATGAGAACTAAAGCCACATGGGGGGGGGGGGCTGTTCTTTAAAGAGTAACTAAACCCAGAGTTTAGTCGCGTCTCATCGTCTATCAAACCGTCTCTCTCTTTATCTGGAGACAGCGATGTCTACGCTGTGACAAGAAGCATTAAGTTGTTACATTTTACTCATTTAGCAGCTGGCTAGTTAGCTAGCTAGCTTGCTAATTCCAGCGTGCATTAATGCTACAGTTACAGAACATATAAAGCACCACACCATACATTAACATTTAGCCAAACTTTACTGGTTTTTAAATTGTCATTCATGGTAGCCGTTACCCTTTCAATTAGCTTATGCTAATTGCTAGCATGCTGGCTATTGTTATGATTATGGTCATGTAAGATTGCTTAAAGGGTCTGTTACGGTTACAAAATACAGTATAAACTCATATTTGTGCATTTGAGTTTACATGGGATATGAGTATGCTAGTAATTAGCATTAGCGCTAGCTATGTATATGCTAGCAATAAGCCAAGCAGCAAACCTCCGCTGCTGACAAATGAAGCTCACGTGGAAGTGCCAAAAGCTGCAGTTTCTCAAACGGCCACTTGAGGCTCCAAAGAGCGAGTCAATCACCATCGACCTGTTAAAATGCCCAACTTTGCAGCAGCAATAAACATGTGGTTATAAATAGCTCTACAGCTAATATCCCCGTTCATGACGACTGTATGGAGGATGCATTTTTATATAACGCGCCTGTTTAAATTATATTAAGGCATAAAGTTAGAGATTAGCTTGAGCGATTCACAGGCTAATTGAAAGGGTAACCAAAAGCCATATACAACAAAATGTGATTGCAATATCCAGGTTTCAACCAGTGGAGGGCGGTAAACATGAATATTATATAGAATTCAAATACTTTGGACCCAAATCCATCAACAACACTCCTAAAAACACATATACATTGGTTTATAGTCGTGGTTTGGGGGTTTAGGTACTCTTTAACTTTCCCCTCGATCACGCCCCCCCCCCCCCCCCCCCGGTCCTCACAACATCCAGACTACATTAGAATATATTAGAAAATATTGGATTCCTGCTCTACTCATACAGAACATAGATAACTTAAGACCACTGCTTCACGCTACATCTTCAATAAGTAACCATGAAAAAATAAAAACATTTGCTAAATCTTCTGTCGGAAGTGGAGGTTTCAGAGAATCCACGTCTGCGCTTAAAATCACTGAAGGAGGGTGGATAAGAAATAAAGTGGGGCTATAGAAAAGTAGTGCATAATATATATATATTACTTTAAAAAAAAAAGAAAATATTGAAGGGCCAGTGATGGGTAAGTCGTTGACACAAACTAAATAAAAAGTAATAGAGTCTCAGTTTCATTCGGGTTTCGTAACAGCACACACTTGACGCCTGGACACCGATAAGGAGGAGCGTGGAGCACGAATAAAAAACCACGACGACACACTTGTACAGTACCGAAGGGACGGCTGGGCCCACCGTCCTCACACAAAGATTGCCCCGAGATCAGGGATCTGTTTTACTTAAGAGCGATTCAAGGGTGGAACTCAAACGAGACCACCGAGGAGAGGAGAGTTCCATCTTTAGAGCGTCGCAGAGGACATACTTTAGCTTTCGTGGAGTTATACACGACACTATACTACACAAAACATGTAGTTGAGAGATGTTCTCGTGATGCTTCTCCCAGTTAAGTCTGCTTGCTTTTTTTGCTCGATCAGACGGACCGTTGGAAACACACACAAAGGGCTTTTGATTCTCCTCCAGGTAACTAAACTAGCGCCTCCATCTACATTAAAGAGAAACCAGTCGCACAGCACGGAGGACGACAAAGACACAAACCACTGAACACCACTCTGCTTTTTTTGTTTTTTGTTTTTTTCTTCTGCCGTACAAGCCACCGCGTCACCAAACGCCGGCGTCCACGACAGTAGAACCAATGTCACTCTTTGTATCGTTAAGTATGTAAACGGACCAAACAACAGACAAACATCAACGCATGCAAGTTTAAATATGTTCTTTCTTTCAAAACCGATTTTTTTTCACTCTTCGGCATCTGTAACAGATGTTCATGCTACTTTTTGTCTTTAATTATGATTTCAGTGGTTTGTTTTTTAAATTCTATCCTGCATGCTATTTGTGTAGCTACTATCGTCATAACATGCACTTTCCATGGCGCGGGTGGGCCGTCAGTGGCTGAGTGCGGACTGCATTTCAGTTGACGTGATTCTGGTTTATACACGGCATTAAATATAATACCTACACATCTATTCCTATATCAATATATACATATATGTATATATATATATATATATATATATATATATATATATATAAAAATATATATATGTATATATTTATATATATGTATATATAGCAGCAAAGCTTCTAAAATAGCTTGTTGAGTATAAACGTTGAACAGCGGAAACCAGATTTTCAGGAGTCACTCTGTGGGTCAGTGTGAGCGCAGACATATTTCAGTTTGTAATAAAACTCTCTGAGAAGAAAGATAAAAAAACAACCGTTTGTTTTGCGGCAGAAAAATTTGTCAATTTGATGCTTCCCATCATTATTTTGTTGCTAGCTTTGGTTAATGACCCGGGGCGTCAACACGAGAGAATCAAGGTTTATTTTAGCTTTCCCCCCAAGAAACAAGTGTGTGCACGAAACACACGCACTGCTGGGGGGGGGGGGGGGGGGGGGGGCTATAGCAGCAGACAAACAAACAAGCTGCCCCCCATGCAAAAAGAACATTCCCATATCTACTTTAAATCTCACATACAAAAATAATAATAATAACAATAAAAAACCTACAAAAATCAATCGCTCTCTTTTTCTTCCTTTTTTTAAAATCTCCTCTTAGAAAAGATGAAAGTACCACAAAAGAGTTGTAGAGTTGTCAGAGCCTGAGATGTGAGGGGAGTTTTGGTGAAAAACTGAGGCTTGTGGTGTTTGGCTGCTACAAAAGATATATAGATATAGATATATATATATATAGCATATACTGTATAGTGTTACGTACTGGATTATACTGATAGATTAGGGGGAGGCAGAGCTCTCTCTCCCGTGAGCCAGGGTTTCACTTCCCTTCCCCTCTGACTGTGTCGCCGTGGCCGCCGCGGCGGCGTCTTTAGTTCCAGCGGAAGTGGATCTGGCGCGGGCGGTCCGCTCCCTCTTTGACCAGCGGCTTGTGGAACTCTCGCCCGGCGCGGGAGTGGATGTTGGCCCAGCAGAATTCGCAGTAGTACTGCAGACAGGTGACGTTGGCGCAGAAAAAGGGGGCGAATTTGCCTCCACAGCGGGCGCCCTGACACTCATCGCACAGCTGATCGTCCAGGACGTAGGGCTTCACCTCCACCTGTGACATGCATGCACGCACACACACATACACACACACACACATACACACACACACACACACACACACACACACACACACATGTTCAAGGAAAGACATAAATACCAACAGTAACAAATAAAATGGATGTGTTTATGATGTACAGGCGGCAGCCTCCGGGTTTGAAAAGTGAAGCCGATGCTTCATGTCATAAAGCTGCATTCTCTCTAGTGTCCACCAGGGGGCGACTCCTCTGGTTGTATAGAAGTCTATGAGAAAATGACTCTACTTCTCTCTTGATTTATTCCCTCAGTAAACATTGTAAACATGAGTTTATGTCTCAATCTCTAGTTTCAAGTCTTCTTCAATACAGCATGATGTTCATTTAGTACATTATGGTCCATTTAGAGTCACACAGACCATAAAGCAGGGGATGCTTTAGGGCGGGGCTACACAGTGATTGACAGGTCTCTACCAGAGACGTATACGGCGTCTCTACGTCACTCCTCCTCAGTCCACATATGGTCACTGTTGTTTACTGGTTGCAAAAAAACAAGATGTTGACGGCCAACACGCTGAACTCAAGGCTTCACAACATCCACAAACTATTGAATGACGTCGCCATGAGCCATGAGCATGTCCAACTGATAAACAGTCTACGGGCTCACAGCAGCCGAGATTGGGAAGGAAGCTAATTCAATCAACCCAAATAAGCTTTCATTCGCCACAGCCACACACACACACACACACACACACACACACACACACACACACACACACACACACACACACACACACACACACACACACACACACACACACACACACACACACACACACACACACACACTGACTGAGTCCTTCTGAGAATGATAGGGATCATTGTTCCTGAAGGGGAGGCCGTACCCGCTTGTCGATGTCTCCGTGCTGCAGCTGGACGAATCTGGCGCTGATGGCGGCGATGTAACTCTGCTGATTGGAGAAGGCCACTCGCCCCGCCCCCTTCGGGTACTTGAGCTCCGGATCGGTGTCGATGCCCGCGTAGCAGACTCCGCCGTAGAGACGGTCCATAATCATGGCCAGCTCAACTAGTCAGAGGAGGGAAACGCTGTCACACTCGTGTTGCAGATGGGATTTGAAGAGCTCAGATGATCTGTTGATATGTATTGATGTCTGCACAAGCTGTCATGTTCAAAACATCTGGAGAGATTTATTTTTGTTCCAGATTTGGACCAAGAGGACGGAGTACATTAATAAACCTGTAAGGTCAGACTTCAGCAGAGAAATGAGTGAGAAAGTAAAGTGTTCGTATTATTTTATTGCATCTAACATCTCGCTCTTTGTTCTTTTCTTTTGTTGTCAAACGGTGCATTCAGGTGAGGGGGGGGGAAATAAGAGAATTTCTGAGATTAAAGTTGTTTTATTTAGTTAAGGAACGACATCAATTCACTTTGCAATGTTCGACTAACCCCATCATTCCACAGTTATTTTAACATAAAATATATTCATTATATTAGTATTTACTTGCTCTCAGGGGCCGAGGGACGCCTCCCACAAAGATGGTCTTGCGGGGATCGAGGGGCTGAGATCCGTCCATCACAAAGTCACTGTCGCTCAGGTTCCACGGTCGAATTTGCACCTTGGGGACAAAGTCAAATTTACCTTCAAAACACTCTCTCTGTATTTAATTAAGAGAAACTAAACAAACAACAGCTGTGTGTGTGTTCAGTGTGAGCTGCTGCTGGACTCACGGGTTTGTCTTTGATGGTGGGACTGGAGACACACAGGTAGAGCTTCCCATCCTCCTCCATGCAGGCTTCAATCAGAGCCTGCACCGAGCTCTCCTCCTGGAACAGCAGGAACGCGTAACCTAGGGAACAAAGGCACACACACACACACACACACACACACACACACACACACACAGCGTCAGTGTGTGCATTTAACACACACAAATAAAAAATGTGTGACAAATGATCCCTTCTTCATCAGTCTCACGGCATCCAAGCTCAACACTAAAGAGTAACGAAACCAACGTATGTGTATTTAGTAGTGTATTTTAGAAATACTTTCTAAAATACTTTATATTTCTTACCTCATATGTACAATAATGTATATCCAACTGCTCAATCTGATAATATTGTGTTTACTTATTTATTATACCTTTACTGTTTGATGATTAATTGTACTCGTTTTGTTTTCTTGTATTGTTTTCCACTAATGTCTTCCCCACTGTGACTAATAAAGGATTATCCTTTATTATCTCAATTATACATTAATATACATAGTGACTGCCCTCTACTGGTTGAAACAGGCTACTGGAATTGAATTTTGCTATTTGCTGATCTGGACGCAGGAGACGTGTATGGAGGCGATACACATAGCTAGCGCTAGTGATGATCGTTCTCCTCCAATACTCAGGAGAACATGTGTTTCTAGTCTCTGATCATGTTTCAACCAATCAGTGTTTAAACCAACAGGAGGAGAGCTAGTAACGTTAGCAGCACCACTAACAGCTAACCAACAGGAGGAGAGCTAGTAACGTTAGCAGCACCGCTAACGGCTAACCAACAGGAGGAGAGCTAGTAACGTTAGCAGCACCGCTAACGGCTAACCAACAGGAGGAGAGCAAGTAACGTTAGCAGCACCGCTAACGGCTAACCAACAGGAGGAGAGCTAGTAACGTTAGCAGCACCGCTAACAGCTAACCAACAGGAGGAGAGCTAGTAACGTTAGCAGCACCGCTAACGGCTAACCAACAGGAGGAGAGCTAGTAACGTTAGCAGCACCGCTAACGGCTAACCAACAGGAGGAGAGCTAGTAACGTTAGCAGCACCACTAACGGCTAACCAACAGGAGGAGAGCTAGTAACGTTAGCAGCACCGCTAACAGCTAACCAACAGGAGGAGAGCTAGTAACGTTAGCAGCACCACTAACGGCTAACCAACAGGAGGAGAGCTAGTAACGTTAGCAGCACCGCTAACGGCTAACCAACAGGAGGAGAGCTAGTAACGTTAGCAGCACCGCTAACGGCTAACCAACAGGAGGAGAGCTAGTAACGTTAGCAGCACCGCTAACGGCTAACCAACAGGAGGAGAGCTAGTAACGTTAGCAGCACCACTAACAGCTAACCAACAGGAGCAGAGCTAGTAACGTTAGCAGCACCGCTAACAGCTAACCAACAGGAGGAGAGCTAGTAACGTTAGCAGCACCGCTAACGGCTAACCAACAGGAGGAGAGCTAGTAACGTTAGCAGCACCGCTAACGGCTAACCAACAGGAGGAGAGCTAGTAACGTTAGCAGCACCGCTAACGGCTAACCAACAGGAGGAGAGCTAGTAACGTTAGCAGCACCGCTAACAGCTAACCAACAGGAGGAGAGCTAGTAACGTTAGCAGCACCGCTAACAGCTAACCAACAGGAGGTTCACTACAGTTACATTATGATGCCTTCAGGCTCTGCTCAGTGAACATGAGTACTGGCTGAAGGTACATTATAACGTTATCATGATGTGTTCACATGTCATCTGTAAAATGTATTTTTGTGATAAACTTGAATAAATCCAGTAGTTTGAAGATGTTTTCACATGAATATAAAATAGATATTAGGGATGAATTGTGAGCTGTTTAACTTCCTAACACGAGCTCTAAGCTCATTATTATACTTATAACTAATAATAACTATATAACTATAATAACATATAACTAATAATAAAGAGATTAGTTTCAGTCAATAAAAATACAATCTTATATTTATTTATCATTTCAATTGTGTGTTTTTATGAAGAAAAAAAACCCTATAAATTATTAAAAGGTTAACATTTAGTATTTGTATTATATTGTGGATCCTTGTAGACCAGCTGCTGTAATCAAACATCAAAGGGATCTTTGTCTGTTAATATGGATCATCAATGATCAATCATTGGTATCGGTGGCAAAGAAACCTGATCATGGATCTAAAGGTTATATTTGCTCCTTTGTTTCTTTGTGCTGATCCGATCTGAACCGTGACTTCTGTGATCCGTTGCTCCACTAGTCAGCATCACATGTCGTTGCAACGACTGCTTTTAGTTGTATGTTTCCATCCATCCATTATCTGTAACCTCTTAGCCTATTCTGGGCTGCGTGGGGGCCGAAGGCAGGGTTCACCCTGGACAGGGATCCAGACTCTGGCAAGACTGAGACAGACAACCATTCACCTACCCAACTGACCTCACATGTGTTGATGTTGTGGGGGATAGAACCCACTGACGCTGACACGATCAGTCACTCTTTAATAACGTTTAGTAGCCATGTGCTCAATACGGAGGCTCGCCGCTGTTGTCAGTACCTTTCGGTGGAAAGTAGGACTTGCTCTCCGCTTTGTGTGGCCAGTCCACCACCAGGTGACCAAAGCGGCGGAAGCTTGAGGTTATTTCGTCTGAGAGGAAGAGGAAGAGGAAAATCAGAAGAGGTGAAGAACGAGAGAGCTGGGTTTGTAGAATAAAAAGAGACAGAAGGCTAAGTCCTCCTCACCTTCGTCGATGTCGGGGGGCAGACCCCCCACGAACACCTTACGGGAGAAGCGCTCGCTGCGATCCCCGTTTTGGTGGGGGTAACAGTTGGGGGAGCCGTGGACTCCCGGGACACCCTGGTTGCCGTGGCCTTCGTCGAGGAGATTGTCGTCGATGGGGAAGAGAGAGGAGCGGCCTGGTGGAGGGGAAAGAGAAAGGCAGGTAAGACTACTGCAAGAGATGTCACAAACACACATCTAAAGATCAGCGTGACCAAGGATAGAACAAAGGTTCTGCTTTTCATCCAGGTTTTACGCAGAGTGGTTGTGACTTCTTTCGGTCTGGCGGATGAAGCAGTGTGTGGACAGACAGGCTGTGTGGACAGACAGGCTGCATGTGGACAGACAGGCTGCGTGTGGACAGACAGGCTATGTGGACAGACAGGCTGTGTGGACAGACAGGCTGTGTGTGGACAGACAGGCTGTGTGGACAGACAGGCTGCATGTGGACAGACAGGCTGCGTGTGGACAGACAGGCTATGTGGACAGACAGGCTGCGTGTGGACAGACAGGCTGCGTGTGGACAGACAGGCTGCGTGTGGACAGACAGGCTGCGTGTGGACAGACAGGCTGCGTGTGGACAGACGGGCTGTTCGGACAGACGGGCTGCACGCGGACAGACGTTGTTAATAACAACGGATACAACGGCGACGGTGTTAATAACGTTGTTAATAACAACGCCGAGCAGTGTGGAGCCCCAAAGTGTTCCAGAGTTAAAGACATAAATAAGTGATTATTTGTTGTCACTGGCAAACATTTAGTAAACAACAGGGAACAATTCTTGGCCTTTGGTTGCCATCACCTTCTGACATGAGCGACAGCAAACAGCAAGACATGCTCACCAAAATATTTGTTGCATTCGTGATATTTCAATATTTCTGTTGTGTGAACCAGAACCAGAAAACACTTCATCTGTTTTTCGATGAATAAAAGGGTTAAAGTAACAGGTCATAACAGAAAGATCAATGTGCAAATTGATTTAACGGACAAAGAACCAGATGAACCTTAAACGAAGCCTCTCGACAGCTTTGAGCAGGAAGGAAAATGATATAAAATTTAAACTGAAATATTTAAAGAAATTATTAAACTGGTTCGTTTTATTAGAAGTTTTTTAATTTATACTCAGAAAGTCCGTTTAGATTTTATCGTGACACTTTAATCCCGTGACATTTCATCTCACATGAAAACTCATTTATATAATTTACACAGTTTATTCATATGAATATTCATGTCACAGCTGCTTCAGATCAAACCAACATGCATGTCTGGACACTAAAACAATACAACCATGAAGGGGTTTTGTTGTATTTTGTGACAGCCAACAATAATTGTATCGAGCAGAATTGTAACGATTGTATAAGAATGCTGCAAAAAACCAACAACGATGTCTTCCTGTCTGAAGGCAAATCACTGTCAAAATCCCAGAGCACAAATGAGATCCATGCACGCGAAAATCAAACATCCGCGCACGTATTTTACTTTGACGAGCGCTTTTACGTCACTCCGCGAGCAGAATTCACTCTTAAACCTGCTCGCTCGCGAGTAGTTTTCTTTTTGACAGTAAGTGGGCGGACCCAGTCTCCAGTGGATCTCTACATCTAATTGGTTACAATCCCGGTCTTTGGATAAACCGGATATCACTCTGACGCAGACGCTAGTTCTGATAGAGGTGGTTTTCAATCCACCACTAAACTCTACTCCACCACATCTCAGCATGTTCTACATTTGTCCGACAGGTTTTGTCAACTTTGTCAGCTCTCGGATTTTGACAGTGATTTGCCTTCATATTCCTGGATCTAAAAACAGAAAGATAATTGGAGGTGTGACTCCAGACCGGAGGCCTCAGTTTGGTTTCCATTCAAAGCACAACACAAGAGAAACAAGCGACAAGAGAAACAATACAGACGAGTTGTAGAAGGTTTACCTCGACGTCTCCCATAGCTCCTGGCTGCATGTAGAGAAGTACAGAGGACAAGATTCAGCTGTGCACACATTCTCAAACGATAGACGTGAGCTCTGCAGAGTCATCTCACGACTCTCTTCATCAAACCGCCGATCAATTCAGACAAATGAGCCGTCACGGACACAGAGAAGTGACCTGAACGGACTCAGCTTACATCAGTGAAAACTCATTGATCTTCTCCTGAAGACACTGGAGGCAAATATATTTGTGCTAATTTCCAGAGCAGAAATGTGAACATTTTATAAAACCAGGTTCAAAATGATCGTTTCATGTTGTTGACATTTTAGAGTCAAAGGTTTTAACATTCATGATATCTCTTTATATCACTCCATGAATCAGACAATACTGTCAACAGACAGAAAAACATCCATGTTCTCCATGTTGTATTAATAAATGTATAAATGCGTGTGTGAGTGATGTGTGAACCTTCAGCACACAGAGAGGAATGAACGAGTGAAGTTTGGTGAATGTAAGAGCTGCTGAAGTGGAGATTTATCATCAGAGTCCTTTAAAGAGACGTTTAGTTACATTGCAGACATTTAGAGACTCTACAGGTGAATATTCACCACTTCATCACTCACATTAAGAGGACTCTACAGGTGAATATTCACCACTTCATCACTCACATTAAGAGGACTCTACAGGTGAATATTCACCACTTCATCACTCACATTAAGAAGACTCTACAGGTGAATATTCACCACTTCATCACTCACATTAAGAGACTCTATAGGTGAATATTCACCACTTCATCACTCACATTAAGAATACTCCACAGGTGAATATTCACCACTTCATCACTCACATCAAGAAGACTACAGGTGAATATTCACCACTTCATCACTCACATTAAGAGACTACAGGTGAATATTCACCACTTCATCACTCACATTAAGAGACTCTACAGGTGAATATTCACCACTTCATCACTCACATCAAGAAGACTCTACAGGTGAATATTCACCACTTCATCACTCACATTAAGAAGACTACAGGTGAAACTTCACCACTTCATCACTCACATTAAGAAGACTCTACAGGTGAATATTCACCACTTCATCACTCACATTAAGAGACTCTACAGGTGAATATTCACCACTTCATCACTCACATTAAGAAGACTCTACAGGTGAATATTCACCACTTTATCACTCACATTAAGAATACTCCACAGGTGAATATTCACCACTTCATCACTCACATCAAGAAGACTACAGGTGAATATTCACCACTTCATCACTCACATTAAGAGACTACAGGTGAATATTCACCACTTCATCACTCACATTAAGAGACTCTACAGGTGAATATTCACCACTTCATCACTCACATCAAGAAGACTACAGGTGAATATTCACCACTTCATCACTCACATTAAGAAGACTACAGGTGAAACTTCACCACTTCATCTCTCACATTAAGACTCTACAGGTGAATATTCACCACTTCATCACTCACATTAAGAAGACTCTACAGGTGAATATTCACCACTTCATCACTCACATTAAGATACTCTACAGGTGAATATTCACCACTTCATCACTCACATTAAGAGACTCTACAGGTGAATATTCACCACTTCATCACTCACATTAAGAGACTCTACAGGTGAATATTCACCACTTCATCACTCACATCAAGAAGACTACAGGTGAATATTCACCACTTCATCACTCACATTAAGACGACTACAGGTGAAACTTCACCACTTCATCACTCACATTAAGAAGACTCTACAGGTGAATATTCACCACTTCATCACTCACATTAAGAGACTCTACAGGTGAATATTCACCACTTCATCACTCACATTAAGAAGACTCTACGGGTGAATATTCACCACTTCATCACTCACATTAAGAAGACTCTACAGGTGAATAGTCACCACTTCATCACTCACATTAAGAGACTACAGGTGAATATTCACCACTTCATCACTCACATTAAGAGACTCTACAGGTGAATATTCACCACTTCATCACTCACATTAAGAGACTACAGGTGAATATTCACCACTTCATCACTCACATTAAGAGACTCTACAGGTGAATATTCACCACTTCATCACTCACATTAAGAGACTCTACAGGTGAATATTCACCACTTCATCACTCACATCAAGAAGACTACAGGTGAATATTCACCACTTCATCACTCACATTAAGAAGACTACAGGTGAAACTTCACCACTTCATCACTCACATTAAGAAGACTCTACAGGTGAATATTCACCACTTCATCACTCACATTAAGAAGACTCTACAGGTGAATATTCACCACTTCATCACTCACATTAAGAGACTCTACAGGTGAATATTCACCACTTCATCACTCCATCACAGAGCATTGGTGTGGTAGAACCTGAGTTTGAAAATGCAACACTGCTGGTAAAGCAACAGAACATGAAATACAACGATCAGTAACAGACATGCTGATGGCGGATGGCCTTCCATGGACTGTAGACATCCTCCTCTACACCAGACCCACCACATGTCACATGGTGCAGCTATTCTTACCCACCGGTGGGCATCAGAGCACCATCTACTGGGCACCGGAGGTACAGACAAATTGTGAGAATAAATTTTAAATATATATCTTTTTGGTAATTTACAAAGCTAGCTATTTCTTCATACACGCCAAATAAAGATGCATAGTTTCAAAGACCAGTTCGGTTTGAAAACCCACCGAGTAAAACCACAACACATGGTCACGTAGAGACAAACGTGTTTCACCGTCGTTAGCTAGCCGACGTAGCGGCAGCGGTACAAGAAATATGACCCTGAGTACATTAAGTATGGATTCACAATGGCAGCCAGTGAAATATGGATAGTAAAAAATAAATCTGTCAATGAATTACAAATTAATACAAAATGTGGAATTATAAAGACGAATAAATAGAAGAATAAATAAGTAAATAAAAAATTTGGAAATATTCAAAAAATGACATATATATTAAAGAAAAATTATAAGAATTTTAATTTATTTCTTTATGGGTTCTTTTTTAAAATCTGTATATTTATTTATTGGATATGAATTATTCAATTTGTTTCGGTATAGTTTTTAACTTTACTTTAGTGGACCAGGTGGCAACACCTTGAAGCCAATGTGAAAAAAAACAAGACAAAACAATAGGTGACGTCACGGCGACTACGTCCACTTCTTATGTGTTTTGGTAATTGTTTTCCTCCTGTTTATATGAAGGTGGTCATATTAAATCTGCTCATTTGGACGTTTGGACGAGAGATAATTACCATTGAGCACGAGAAGGCCGTCAGCCCCGGGGTTAGGGCCTCCCACACGGCCTGACGGGAGAAAAGGAAACACACAAAGAGAGATACAGGGATGAGACACAGAGCAGATGGAGAGGACACATGGGAGTGAGAACACACACACACACACACACACACACACACACACACACACACACACACACACACACACACACACACACACACACACACACACACACACACACACACACACACACACACACACACACACACACACACACACACACACACACACACGTTCCCTGTGAATGTGTTACGACAGCCTTCCTCACATGTCTGCAACGGGAACAAAGCTCTTATCCCCAAAGACACCTTGAGTTAATATTACGAGGAAAACAGAGTGAAACACTTCCTTCGTTTTTCCATCGAGTCTTTCAGATCATTTTCTTTTTCAGCTTTAAGGACGGGAAACGTCTCCACTCAGCAGTGTGCTCGGTTAATGCAAACAAGCAACCTCCTCTGGTTGTATAGAAGTCTATAGAAAATGACTCTACTTCTCTCTTGATTTATTCCCTCAGTAAACATTGTAAACATGAGTTTATGTCTCAATCTCTAGTTTCAAGTCTTCTTCAATACAGCATGATGTTCATTTAGTACATTATGGTCCATTTAGAGTCACACAGACCATAAAGCAGGGGATGCTTTAGGGCGGGGCTACTGTGATTGACAGGTCTCTACCAGAGACGTATACGGCGTCTCTACGTCACTCCTCCTCAGTCCAGATATGGTTCATTGGTTGCAGAAAAAAACATGGCGACGGCTGTAATCCAAGATGGCGACGGAGAAATCGCCAAACTCGACATCAGTCCACTTAGGCCCCCCCGATCTAGACTTTCAGTGTTCAGCCATTAATTCTGTCACTCGTGATATGTGTCTGACAGTCAGAGATGTTTAAATTCGACACCGCAGCTTGAAATGTTGAATAGCACCAGTAAGTGCTATTGTGTTTAAAGCATCACTGCAGCACTGTATTCTTCTGGTTCATGAGGTGCTGTGTTTTGGAACTGCCAGTCAGAATACTGCACACGGCCCATGGCCGTGCTATAATTGGCAGAGCACACCCTCACAAGCCCCCCCCCCCCCCTCTCTTGGCTGTCATACACAATGTGTGAAAGTCTGATCGCATCTAAAATTAGTCTGGATCCCCCCCCCCCCTCTCTGCTGTGCACACTGGCCCATGTCCTCTCCATCTGCTCAGGCAGGAACAACAAGGTACTCCAGCGAGCAGAGCAGGGCACAGGTTGGTCCGGATCTTAATGGAGACTACGAATAAGGACAGCGTGCACGGCTCGGTTTCACCGGCGGTGTTCCTCTGGGTCATATTTGTAAAGTGAAAGTGTAGCCGACCTGTGAGGCTGTGAATGAGAGGAGAGTGAGAGCGCTGCAGTCATTTGACACTGCTGCTCTGATGTCCAGCAGCTGAGCCTCCGAGAGAGAAGCGTCTCTCTGCAGCACATCTACTGCTGTGTGCTGACACACCGTCAGCAGGAAGTCGTTCAGTCCAGCATGAGTCAGGTGCAGGTTCTGAAGAGTGAAGCCGACGCTTCATGTCATAAAGCTGCATTCTCTCTCGTGACCATCTAGTGACTCGTATTGATTTATTCCCTCAGTGAACATTGTAAACATGAGTTCATGGTCTCACTCTCTAGTTTCAAGTCTTCTTCAGTACAGCATGAGGGCGGGGCTACACAGTGATTGACAGGTCTATACATCACTCCTCCTCAGTCCATATATGGTCACTTCTGTTCACTGGTTGCAAAAACAACATGGCGACGGCCGTAATCAAAGGATTCGAGGCTTCGAAACATCAGTCCACAAACCAACGAGTGACGCCACGATGACCACGTCCACTTCTTATAGTCTGTGGTCTTCATCAGACCGGAAGAGACAGAACGAGTGAGGACATCCTGTAAACACTCCGACATCGTAGAGAGACGTCACTTAACGACACTTTAGAGTCTTTATAATAACGGAGTTTCTTCAAAAGTGTTATGACAAAATGAGACTTTCTTGATTTGCTAAATTACTTTTTAAATTGATGAACATCATGTGATCGATAAGATTTCTGTCTCTCTCCGTTGACTACCGTACATATTGTTTTTCAAATAAGGTCCAACGGTGGTCCACCGGGAGGAGAGGGACCACGCCGCTCGATGGGAGATATTCACCGATCACATCCCTCCTCCTCCTCTCCTCCTCCTCCTCCTCTCCTCCTCCTCCTCCTCATCCTCCTCTCCTCCTCCTCCTCCTCCTCTCCTCACGCCGCTCGATGGGAGATATTCACCTATCACATCCCTCCTCCCCTCCTCCTCATCCTCATCCTCTCCTCTCCTCCTCCTCCTTCTCTCCTCATGTCGCTCTATGAGAGATATTCACCGATCACATCCCTCCTCCTCCTCCTCCTCCTCCTCCTCCTCCTCCTCAAGTAGCAGCCGGATCAGAGCTGAAGGCTGTAAATGTATGAAGTATGAAGCACTCAGCGGGGGAGAGTGGTAAAAACAACACGGCTCTGTTAGCGACGGGCCGTCACTCCCCCCCCCCCCACACACACCCACACACACACACACACACACACACACACACACACACACACACACACACACACACACACACACACACACACACACACACACACACACACACACACACACACACACACACAGCAAAGGGAAAAGGCGAGCTCACCTTTCATGGGATCCTGCTCGGCTCGCATGATGTCGATCAGCGAGCTCTCCAGAGAGTGCATGTTCAGACTGTCGTACATTCTGCTGCGCTCCTGAAAAACAACAGGTGAGATGTTTTTACATCGTCCGGCGTCAGAGGTGACTAAACACAACGTCTGGGTTTTGCGCGTCCGACACACTTTTGTTCCTCGGCTGATTAACTTTGAAGCCTCTGAAGTGTTGGTATTTGGCTGAACGCGAGCGAGCAGCTCACGCTTGGATTAACATTCTTTCCGTATTCATTCACCTCAGGGGGTCGGTAGGACGGGTCGTCCAGGGACCTCTGGACTTGTTCCAGAGAGAAACCAAAAGCAGGAGTGGCATTCAGCCGCAGAGCAGAGATGATGAGCTCACCAGCGGGCGGTGAGATAGCTCTCCTTTAATGACTGCTGTGGTAATATTCTGGTGACGAGATCATCCGACAGTGGAGGGTAAAGGTCAGGTCTTCATGCTTTGATGGTGACTGGTGTCATTCATTTATAGAACACATCTCCGCTCACTGTTCAGTCTCTCCAACAGAAACCCACATGTACCTGGAGCTCCGTCATCCTCCTTTAATAACTCTTCACAGTCTCTGATCACTGCAACCGTTTCTCCGGGAACATCGTTGTTTTCATACATTGTCCGGACTGTGAGGCTGTAATTTCATGTTTGAGATGTTATCTTCTGTCAGCTTGCTGCCTCTTTGTTCAGCTCCTCTTTGTACATGAGATCTGGTTGAATGAAGGTAAATAAATACTCGTTGTTTAAAGGAATACTTGACCCACAAAGTGCCCATCTGTACATCGGTTCCTCTCCATGTGTCACCCTCAGAGAGGTGTTGATGGATTTAAACTCCTCATCCTCACTCAGACCGCACCATTAAAACTCTTCCACATCAACAGTCGCTACTCGTCCTTGCACGTCAGGTGTTATTCAGCTTCCAGCAAAGCTGCACGTTAGTGAAGCAGCGATGGGAGGACTGGATGAAGGAGGCGTGCTCTGCACCGGCCGTGAGACCTGATCAACCAATGTGTGGATGCAGTTCTGCTGTCGCTAAAGCCGACGCGCTTCACTTCTCTGTGTTTCGGTTCTTCGTCACCGTGGAGCCATGAGAGGAACAGCGTTCTTTACCATATATATATATATATATATATATATATATATATATATATATATATATATATATATATATATATATATATATATATATATTTCCAGTAAGCGGTTCTACAACAAACACAAGACTGTCACTGACAGCAGACCGGCCCTCAACTCCATCAGTGTGATACAACATGACACAGCAGAGGAAGGAAGGAAGGAAGGAAGGAAGGAAGGAAGGACGGAAGGAAGGAAGGAAGGAAGGAAGGAATGAAGGAAAAGTCTTGGAATGTAAAGAATTCTGGATCTGACACCGTTTATGGAAATGAACAATCGGCGGCGTCGGGCCTGTTCCCTGGAATATGAAGCGTTGTTCTTCTTGGCACTGTCATCACTAATAATTGGAGCTCACGGCACCACTAACACCATCTGTGACACCATTGTTTAGCTGGTGTCATTACTCCAGTCTGAATGAGTCAGAGAAATGTAATCATTTTCTCTCAGCAAGTCATTCAAATGAATTAATATAAATAGAAGCGGACGCGTTCCTTTCGTTTACAGTTGCATGAGACATGAGACACACGAGACACTGCTCTGTGATACACGCTCACTCCATAAAGAAATACACCGTTCAGTGCACACCCGTTGTTGATGCCCATGGAGCTTGTGTCTGCTATGTATTGAACTCTGTGTTTGTTGATGTGTGGACCTTTGTGTTTTTATTCTGTATTATTCTTTTCATTGCATGTCTGAAATATGTGCAACTTTTCAGCCTTCTTGGTCCGGTCACCATCTCAACATGTTCTAGAGCAGGGCTCTCAAACTCATCTTCACTCCGCACCACATCAGCATCACGGTCGCCCGCAAAGGGCCGGTTGTAAATGTCACTACTCGTAACATATTGTTCAATAACTCTCTGCATTCACAGTTTAAAGTAGTCTTCAATGTGCTCACAATACATTTCCATGTGAAATGTACAGTAAGCCAAAGAGCTGCTTCTGTGACTGTGTCTCATCATTTTGACTTTCTATCTCAGAATTATGACTTTCTATCTCAGAATTTCGACTATGGGGATATATTTTTTTTTTTATTAGTCGAACTTAAAAATAAAAAAAAGTTGTTTTTTTAAAACTTTTTTTTTTTGCTGGCGGATTCGCGGGCCACATAAAATGATGTGGCGGGCCGAATTCGGCCCGCGGGCCGGGAGTTTGAGACCCCTGTTCTAAATGGTTAAATAAAAAGAGACGACAGTGCAGTTTTTCTTATCAGTCTTTTACGTCAAGCTTGTTTTTATGTGAGAATTAAAACCTCATTTCAGTCCAACTACCAACACTGTAAACAGTAGAATAAGAAATGATGA
Organism: Melanostigma gelatinosum; assembly: GCF_949748355.1. Classification (NCBI taxonomy): domain Eukaryota; kingdom Metazoa; phylum Chordata; class Actinopteri; order Perciformes; family Zoarcidae; genus Melanostigma; species Melanostigma gelatinosum. The sequence goes on from NC_136637.1 coordinate 29,768,727, forward strand.
ACGAAAGATGAATTAAACACTGATACTGTGGTCGTTCAGTCGATAATGTTGCATTGTGAATTAACGAGTAATCCAGTTATAAGCCATATTGTAGCAATATGTAGAGAATTCATTTTTCCTATATTTCTTTGTACTTATGCAAGAGCAACTGTAATGTACCATTACCGTTTCTGATTGAGATATTATTTATTCAAATGTTGACAAAAAGAATCCTAAATCTCCTCGACCAGACCGCTTCAACCAACGAACAGCCCAGGTGGGCGGAAACCAGTCTGAAATAGATCTCACCTTCAACATGGCAGCCCCCGCTCTGTTACACCTTCAATCAGCTCAAGCTCCTCCCACCTGATGAAACCACGCTGCCCCGCCATGCTAATCCACAACACACCGCCATGTGCGCCGGAATAATCGCTTTTCTTTCAGTTTCTCCGCTCATAAAAAACAATTCTCAAGGGACACACACACACACACACACACACACACACACACACACACACACACACACACACACACACACACACACACACACACACACACACACACACACACACACACAACACTTCCCTTTGTCCAATCTCTGATTGGAATGAATGGGTCTGCTTCTGCTTATTTCCCACCTTCAGAGCGACGGCTTTCTCACACAAACTGTAGCGCAAAAAACAAATAAACTCATTATCCCATTATCCCCCAAAGCCACCGACGCAAACCCAAAACGCACCTGCAGGGGCAACAACAAGGTGTTGCTGTTGCTGTCTGTGCGAAACACGTTCTCCTCAATCCAGGACTTGGGCCCCAGTGATCCGGCGGAGCGTGGGAACTTGGGCGGAGCGATGATGTTGCTGGAGAAGGGCTTCTTCAGGGGCGAGACCTGGTGACCGCCAGAGCCGGGGCCGCCCGAGCCGCTCCCTCTGCGGTGGTCCCGGCCCCAGGACATCCCTCCGGAGCCCCAGCCGTTCCCCTGGTGACTGCCCCAGGGAGACTGCTTCACCATGGGCTGTGCACACAGAGAGGTGTGGAGAAAGATGGAGGGGGTTAAAAAAAAGTGCATCTTGTGCATCTTTTTGTGCTTTACTCTCGCTTCATCCTATCCGGTCTTTCTATCCTTTCTTTTCTCCCGGTCAGCCAAGACTTGATCTGCTCCTGTAGATAAGAAGAGTTAGGGCTTTAAGACCAATACTAAGTTCTCTCTCTCTCTCTCTCTCTCTCTCTCTCTCTCTCTCTCTCTCTCTCTCTCTCTCTCTCTCTCTCTCTCTCTCTCTCTCTCTCTCTCTCTCTCTCTCTCTCTCTCTCTCTCTCTCTCTCAACACATGATGTGATCTGTCTCTCTCAACAGGGATACGTATCACTTCCTCTCATACAAACCTACTTCATCCAATCTGTTCTCCAATTGACATCACATCGTCATACGTTGTAACTGCTTCATGTTCTTGTCTGCGTGTCCTCTGTGTGCACATGTCCCGGTTTTTCATAAACAACTCAATAATGATAAAACTACTATTTCCATATTATTATTTAGTTGTATATCATGAGTATACTGCTTGTTGTTTATTACAAATAATAATACGAAAACAACTCTTTGATCTGCTTCATGCAAAGGTCAGAGAAACAGCAACACGTCAACATTGGGCCAACTATCGCTTATTTTCTATCAACAGGTGAAAGATGACGATCAGTGTTTCTAAAAGCCCAGACGTCTTCAAATCTCTTGTTTTGTCCACAAGTCAAAGAAATTCAGTGTCTACTGTCAGAGAGGAAGGAAAGCAGAAAACATTCAACTTTGAAGAAGCTGGAATCAGAGCGATTCATCGATGATCATTGACGATTCATTTAATAGTCCACAACTCATCTATTAGTTGCTGCAGCGCTACTTTAAAGCACACACACACACACACACACACACACACACACACACACACACACACACACAGGATGTGCGCGTCACATGACAAACCTGAGGCCCGAAGGGTACTAACACTTAGGCCCCAAAACTACATCGAAATCTGAACCTTCATGCGGGCCCCTGATGCTGGTACTATCTCGGGGTCCCCTAATTGTCTACTAACACACACACACACACACACACACACACACACCTCTGAGCATCCATTTAGGACACCAAACCCCCGGCAGCCTTTGTGTTGACTGGACCACAGGACAGGGATGGGCATGAGCCATGTGACCGCATCCCACAGCTTCCACAGAGAACAGCTGGATTCAGTGATGCCCCCCCCCCCACCACCTCTTCACCCTCTCTCCCTTTGCCTCCAGAGCATAGTGACTCCAGCCCATGCAGATAACATGACAAATACATTATGAGTAAACACAAATACCAGTTGTCCTTCAAAGATAATGCGCACACACACATCTCGAGGCGTTTCTATCTCTGCAGTGTCACACGGTGCTAACCTGCCTCAGGACATCCTGGTGGTCCTCACACCCTGACATCGTGATTCGAAGAGGTCAAGAAGAATGTGTCCGCCTCAGTTGTTGGACATCTTAAGGTGGGAATGCTGACCATGGTGGGATGAATAAAATAAGCTGTTTGTGTCCTGTAGCAGCTCACCTGATGTTGGTTGTAGTTGTTCCTCTGCTGCAGGAAGGCGCCCTGCTGGGGATGCATCTGGGGACTGACCGGGGACCTGCGACTCTGCGCCTGCTGGGGGGCGTTCATCTGGGGCGAGAAGGGACCGTTGAAGCCCTGTACATTAATCCCGGCGCGCGGATTAGCCGACACCGGCGAAAAACTCTGGAAGAAGGCCGGGTTGATGGAGGAGGGGATGCCCGGATAGAAGCTGTTGTCGGGGTCCGCGTTGGGCATCTGGTTGATGGCGTTCGCGTGGATGGGGTGGTGAGTGATGGAGTTGGGTGCGGGTGGGGGCGAGGAGCTGGTCTGGACGGACCACGGCGTGCCGAACCCGGGCGACGAGCCGGCGCTCTGCATCTCCTGGGCGGGGAGGTTCGGGAAAGCGGCGCTGAGACTTCCGGACAACATGTTGCCGGTTCCGCCGCTGCTGCCATTGCCGATATGTATTTGGTGGGCGATGGGGGAGTCCATTTGGATCGCGTTTGGATTCACAGAAGTGGGCGATGGCGACGCAGCATCGGCTTGGGCCGGTTCCACTGGAGAGCCGCGGAGCTTCTGCGGCAGGTGACTGACGCGTCCGTGGGGTGGGGGCGACTCTGCGGGGCTGGACTCGGTGTTCCGACTTGACTGCTGATGTGTTTTCCGGCTGTGCGGCTGAAGGTCACGGACGGACTGCGCAGCGCAGAAACGATCTCGTGCGCAATCGGTGAACGCGGTCCTCTGGTTGTAATCCGGAGTGAACGAGCTGTCGGTTCGGTTCGGTCGCTTCCCGGATTCGTTGCTGTCCTTCTCCTCGGTCGACGGGGGCGTTTGCGTGGTTGTCACCCCCAAAGGCTCATCCTGCATGTGTTGCTGATGCGCAGCAGCTGAAGGGAACAGCGGGGACGCGCCGCGACGTCGCTGAAGGGCGAACCGGGGCCAGGCTGCAGGAGGAGCAGCAGGAGGAGCAGCAGGAGGAGGAGGGGGTCTGGCCTTCGCGAACAGCCGGCCCGTTCCAGTCCTCTCCGTTTCCCTCGCTGATATTACCGTTCGATATATGTCGGCCTTCAGTGCAGACTAGCCCGAGCCCGTGCGGTCCATTCCCGTCAGCCCGTGCTCCCCCTCCTCTGGTTACCGGCTGCTGCTGCTGCGGCAGAGGATTAAAAAGATCCCCGGCTGCAACTACGTCACGGCCGCGTCACGCCCCGGCGCGCCCGCCTCCAGCCTCGAAGCCGAGCTGCAAAGAGGACCGCATTGTTTACGTCATTTGTTTTGTTTTGTTTCATTATTCATAAAGTGCAGTATCTACTCTTAAAAACAGCAGGACACGTGACTCACGTCTCTGGAGGCTGAGGGTCGTGTACTTGTACTATAATATCACGTGCTGTTGTGTCCCTAAAAGTAATTCATTCATTCATTTCATTTTATTTTATTTTGAAAGTACTGACGTGGCATGTCCAAAAACACTTCTTTGATTTGTATCTCCCAGCCAGCTTAAAAAAATAATTCACATTGTGTTTGTGCACAATAAAACAACAAACGCGAAATACATACTAACAAAAGTAAACAAACAAGAAAAAAACAAAAATCGAAAAGAAAACATAAAGAAAGCAACATAAAGCTGACAGAAACGTTCAAGAAACGTTTTCATAATCACTTCAACATCACCGGTTTGCTCCCATCAGCAGTCAGTCCACAATCCACCGCGCGCGGTGCGGCCGCGCCAACGTCACTTTACGCACGGACGCCAAGCAGCTAAATATAGTTTTCTATGTCAGCGCGTGTCAACGGGAGATGGATCATCATCCGCTGTTCTGAACTCAACGCTGACAAGCAACCTTACCGTATGATCGGCCTCATAAGGCCCCCCCCCCATGTGTTTTCTATGAGAGATCCTTCTTGGTGCTGAACAGAGGGGATCATCTGTTGTAACATGAACAGACAGGGATCATTTTGTCTTTCTCGTGATTGGAGCTGAATAAATCATGCAGCCTCTCTCTCTCTCTCTCTCTCTCTCTCTCTCTCTCTCTCTCTCTCTCTCTCTCCCCTCTCTCTCTCTCTCTCTCTCTCTCTCTCCCCCCCCCTCTCTCTCTCTCTCTGTGAACATGCTCTCTAATGAGGAGGACAGATATGAGTAGCAGAGCAATGTGCATGGTCAACTTACCATCTGGTCTCTGTTAATGACGAGGCCTTCACAGCCACACGCAGCTCTCCGCCTCTGCAGTGTCACCTGTACAATGTTTTAATTTCAGCCAGAAGCACCGGATCACGATCTCATCCCTGAAAGCTCAGGGAAGACTAACTGTTATGAAGTGTGTTGTTGGGACTGCTGGGAGTCACAGGAAGGGGTCTGGAGCACATTGTTACAGTGCTACAAAGTATTTCCTGCAAAACATGTACAGCTATTGGTTTTGTGCAGGGACACGAATTGTCTGTTGTTTGTGTTGCTCAGAACGACAATAATGCCGATGGAAAGTCAACGAGGAGCCTCATTTATGAATTCATCCATGTGACTAAGCAACAGACAGAGCAAGTGACGTACTTTATATTATCTAAAAAGACGAGTATTGGTGGGCGGGAGGGGAAGTGGATGAGTCCAACAAACCGGACTTTCAACTGGAAGACCGGTTCAACACCACGTTCTTGTTTTATGGGAGTGGTTTTCCAAACTGTTCATGACTTAAACCTGACTGTTGGTTCAGTTGTCTAAACCTAACTGTTGGTTTAGTTGTCGAAACCTAACTGTTGGTTTAGTTGTCTAAACCTAACTGTTGGTTGTGTTGTCTAAACCTAACTGTTGGTTTAGTTGTCTAAACCTAACTGTTGGTTTTGTTGTCTAAACCTAACTGTTGGTTTAGTTGTCTAAACCTAACTGTTGGTTCAGTTGTCTAAACCTAACTGTTGGTTCAGTTGTCTAAACCTAACTGTTGGTTTAGTTGTCGAAACCTAACTGTTGGTTTAGTTGTCTAAACCTAACTGTTGGTTGTGTTGTCTAAACCTAACTGTTGGTTTAGTTGTCTAAACCTAACTGTTGGTTTTGTTGTCTAAACCTAACTGTTGGTTTAGTTGTCTAAACCTAACTGTTGGTTCAGTTGTCTAAACCTAACTGTTGGTTGTGTTGTCTAAACCTAACTGTTGGTTTTGTTGTCTAAACCTAACTGTTGGTTTAGTTGTCTAAACCTAACTGTTGGTTTAGTTGTCTAAACCTAACTGTTGGTTTAGTTGTCTAAACCTAACTGTTGGTTGTGTTGTCGCAACCTAACTGTTGGTTTAGTTGTCTAAACCTAACTGTTGGTTAAGTTGTCTAAACCTAACTGTTGGTTTAGTTGTCTAAACCTAACTGTTGGTTTTGTTGTCTAAACCTAACTGTTGGTTTTGTTGTCTAAACCTAACTGTTGGTTTAGTTGTCTAAACCTAACTGTTGGTTTAGTTGTCTAAACCTAACTGTTGGTTTTGTTGTCTAAACCTAACTGTTGGTTTTGTTGTCTAAACCTAACTGTTGGTTTAGTTGTCGAAACCTAACTGTTGGTTTAGTTGTCTAAACCTAACTGTTGGTTTAGTTGTCTAAACCTGACTGTTGGTTTTGTTGTCTAAACCTAACTGTTGGTTTTGTTGTCTAAACCTAACTGTTGGTTTAGTTGTCTAAACCTAACTGTTGGTTAAGTTGTCTAAACCTAACTGTTGGTTTAGTTGTCTAAACCTAACTGTTGGTTTTGTTGTCTAAACCTAACTGTTGGTTGTGTTGTCGCAACCTAACTGTTGGTTTAGTTGTCTAAACCTAACTGTTGGTTAAGTTGTCTAAACCTAACTGTTGGTTTAGTTGTCTAAACCTAACTGTTGGTTTTGTTGTCTAAACCTAACTGTTGGTTTTGTTGTCTAAACCTAACTGTTGGTTTAGTTGTCGAAACCTAACTGTTGGTTTAGTTGTCTAAACCTAACTGTTGGTTCAGTTGTCTAAACCTAACTGTTGGTTGTGTTGTCTAAACCTAACTGTTGGTTTAGTTGTCTAAACCTAACTGTTGGTTTTGTTGTCTAAACCTAACTGTTGGTTTTGTTGTCTAAACCTAACTGTTGGTTTAGTTGTCGAAACCTAACTGTTGGTTTAGTTGTCTAAACCTAACTGTTGGTTTAGTTGTCTAAACCTGACTGTTGGTTTTGTTGTCTAAACCTAACTGTTGGTTTTGTTGTCTAAACCTAACTGTTGGTTTAGTTGTCTAAACCTAACTGTTGGTTTAGTTATCTAAACCTAACTGTTGGTTTAGTTGTCGCAACCTAACTGTTGGTTTAGTTGTCTAAACCTAACTGTTGGTTTTGTTGTCTAAACCTAACTGTTGGTTTTGTTGTCTAAACCTAACTGTTGGTTCAGTTGTCTAAACCTAACTGTTGGTTTTGTTGTCTAAACCTAACTGTTGGTTTAGTTGTCTAAACCTAACTGTTGGTTCAGTTGTCTAAACCTAACTGTTGGTTGTGTTGTCTAAACCTAACTGTTGGTTTTGTTGTCTAAACCTAACTGTTGGTTTAGTTGTCTAAACCTAACTGTTGGTTTAGTTGTCTAAACCTAACTGTTGGTTTTGTTGTCTAAACCTAACTGTTGGTTTTGTTGTCTAAACCTAACTGTTGGTTTAGTTGTCTAAACCTAACTGTTGGTTTAGTTGTCTAAACCTAACTGTTGGTTTAGTTGTCTAAACCTAACTGTTGGTTGTGTTGTCGCAACCTAACTGTTGGTTTAGTTGTCTAAACCTAACTGTTGGTTAAGTTGTCTAAACCTAACTGTTGGTTTAGTTGTCTAAACCTAACTGTTGGTTTTGTTGTCTAAACCTAACTGTTGGTTTTGTTGTCTAAACCTAACTGTTGGTTTAGTTGTCGAAACCTAACTGTTGGTTTAGTTGTCTAAACCTAACTGTTGGTTTAGTTGTCTAAACCTGACTGTTGGTTTTGTTGTCTAAACCTAACTGTTGGTTTTGTTGTCTAAACCTAACTGTTGGTTTAGTTGTCTAAACCTAACTGTTGGTTAAGTTGTCTAAACCTAACTGTTGGTTTAGTTGTCTAAACCTAACTGTTGGTTTTGTTGTCTAAACCTAACTGTTGGTTGTGTTGTCGCAACCTAACTGTTGGTTTAGTTGTCTAAACCTAACTGTTGGTTAAGTTGTCTAAACCTAACTGTTGGTTTAGTTGTCTAAACCTAACTGTTGGTTTTGTTGTCTAAACCTAACTGTTGGTTTTGTTGTCTAAACCTAACTGTTGGTTTAGTTGTCGAAACCTAACTGTTGGTTTAGTTGTCTAAACCTAACTGTTGGTTCAGTTGTCTAAACCTAACTGTTGGTTGTGTTGTCTAAACCTAACTGTTGGTTTAGTTGTCTAAACCTAACTGTTGGTTTTGTTGTCTAAACCTAACTGTTGGTTTTGTTGTCTAAACCTAACTGTTGGTTTAGTTGTCGAAACCTAACTGTTGGTTTAGTTGTCTAAACCTAACTGTTGGTTTAGTTGTCTAAACCTGACTGTTGGTTTTGTTGTCTAAACCTAACTGTTGGTTTTGTTGTCTAAACCTAACTGTTGGTTTAGTTGTCTAAACCTAACTGTTGGTTTAGTTATCTAAACCTAACTGTTGGTTTAGTTGTCGCAACCTAACTGTTGGTTTAGTTGTCTAAACCTAACTGTTGGTTTTGTTGTCTAAACCTAACTGTTGGTTTTGTTGTCTAAACCTAACTGTTGGTTGTGTTGTCGCAACCTAACTGTTGGTTTAGTTGTCTAAACCTAACTGTTGGTTGTGTTGTCTAAACCTGACTGTTGGTTCAGGTGTCTAAACCTAACTGTTGGTTTTGTTGTCTAAACCTAACTGTTGGTTTTGTTGTCTAAACCTAACTGTTGGTTTAGTTGTCGAAACCTAACTGTTGGTTTAGTTGTCTAAACCTAACTGTTGGTTTAGTTGTCTAAACCTGACTGTTGGTTTTGTTGTCTAAACCTAACTGTTGGTTTAGTTGTCTAAACCTAACTGTTGGTTTAGTTATCTAAACCTAACTGTTGGTTTAGTTGTCGCAACCTAACTGTTGGTTTAGTTGTCTAAACCTAACTGTTGGTTTTGTTGTCTAAACCTAACTGTTGGTTTTGTTGTCTAAACCTAACTGTTGGTTGTGTTGTCGCAACCTAACTGTTGGTTTAGTTGTCTAAACCTAACTGTTGGTTGTGTTGTCTAAACCTGACTGTTGGTTCAGGTGTCTAAACCTAACTGTTGGTTTTGTTGTCTAAACCTAACTGTTGGTTTTGTTGTCTAAACCTAACTGTTGGTTTAGTTGTCGAAACCTAACTGTTGGTTTAGTTGTCTAAACCTAACTGTTGGTTTAGTTGTCTAAACCTGACTGTTGGTTTTGTTGTCTAAACCTAACTGTTGGTTTTGTTGTCTAAACCTAACTGTTGGTTTAGTTGTCTAAACCTAACTGTTGGTTTAGTTATCTAAACCTAACTGTTGGTTTAGTTGTCGCAACCTAACTGTTGGTTTAGTTGTCTAAACCTAACTGTTGGTTTTGTTGTCTAAACCTAACTGTTGGTTTTGTTGTCTAAACCTAACTGTTGGTTGTGTTGTCGCAACCTAACTGTTGGTTTAGTTGTCTAAACCTAACTGTTGGTTGTGTTGTCTAAACCTAACTGTTGGTTTTGTTGTCTAAACCTAACTGTTGGTTTAGTTGTCGAAACCTAACTGTTGGTTTTGTTGTCTAAACCTAACTGTTGGTTTTGTTGTCTAAACCTAACTGTTGGTTTAGTTGTCGAAACCTAACTGTTGGTTTAGTTGTCTAAACCTAACTGTTGGTTTAGTTGTCTAAACCTGACTGTTGGTTTTGTTGTCTAAACCTAACTGTTGGTTTTGTTGTCTAAACCTAACTGTTGGTTTAGTTGTCTAAACCTAACTGTTGGTTAAGTTGTCTAAACCTAACTGTTGGTTTAGTTGTCTAAACCTAACTGTTGGTTTTGTTGTCTAAACCTAACTGTTGGTTGTGTTGTCGCAACCTAACTGTTGGTTTAGTTGTCTAAACCTAACTGTTGGTTAAGTTGTCTAAACCTAACTGTTGGTTTAGTTGTCTAAACCTAACTGTTGGTTTTGTTGTCTAAACCTAACTGTTGGTTTTGTTGTCTAAACCTAACTGTTGGTTTAGTTGTCGAAACCTAACTGTTGGTTTAGTTGTCTAAACCTAACTGTTGGTTCAGTTGTCTAAACCTAACTGTTGGTTGTGTTGTCTAAACCTAACTGTTGGTTTAGTTGTCTAAACCTAACTGTTGGTTTTGTTGTCTAAACCTAACTGTTGGTTTTGTTGTCTAAACCTAACTGTTGGTTTAGTTGTCGAAACCTAACTGTTGGTTTAGTTGTCTAAACCTAACTGTTGGTTTAGTTGTCTAAACCTGACTGTTGGTTTTGTTGTCTAAACCTAACTGTTGGTTTTGTTGTCTAAACCTAACTGTTGGTTTAGTTGTCTAAACCTAACTGTTGGTTTAGTTATCTAAACCTAACTGTTGGTTTAGTTGTCGCAACCTAACTGTTGGTTTAGTTGTCTAAACCTAACTGTTGGTTTTGTTGTCTAAACCTAACTGTTGGTTTTGTTGTCTAAACCTAACTGTTGGTTGTGTTGTCGCAACCTAACTGTTGGTTTAGTTGTCTAAACCTAACTGTTGGTTGTGTTGTCTAAACCTGACTGTTGGTTCAGGTGTCTAAACCTAACTGTTGGTTTTGTTGTCTAAACCTAACTGTTGGTTTTGTTGTCTAAACCTAACTGTTGGTTTAGTTGTCGAAACCTAACTGTTGGTTTAGTTGTCTAAACCTAACTGTTGGTTTAGTTGTCTAAACCTGACTGTTGGTTTTGTTGTCTAAACCTAACTGTTGGTTTAGTTGTCTAAACCTAACTGTTGGTTTAGTTATCTAAACCTAACTGTTGGTTTAGTTGTCGCAACCTAACTGTTGGTTTAGTTGTCTAAACCTAACTGTTGGTTTTGTTGTCTAAACCTAACTGTTGGTTTTGTTGTCTAAACCTAACTGTTGGTTGTGTTGTCGCAACCTAACTGTTGGTTTAGTTGTCTAAACCTAACTGTTGGTTGTGTTGTCTAAACCTGACTGTTGGTTCAGGTGTCTAAACCTAACTGTTGGTTTTGTTGTCTAAACCTAACTGTTGGTTTTGTTGTCTAAACCTAACTGTTGGTTTAGTTGTCGAAACCTAACTGTTGGTTTAGTTGTCTAAACCTAACTGTTGGTTTAGTTGTCTAAACCTGACTGTTGGTTTTGTTGTCTAAACCTAACTGTTGGTTTTGTTGTCTAAACCTAACTGTTGGTTTAGTTGTCTAAACCTAACTGTTGGTTTAGTTATCTAAACCTAACTGTTGGTTTAGTTGTCGCAACCTAACTGTTGGTTTAGTTGTCTAAACCTAACTGTTGGTTTTGTTGTCTAAACCTAACTGTTGGTTTTGTTGTCTAAACCTAACTGTTGGTTGTGTTGTCGCAACCTAACTGTTGGTTTAGTTGTCTAAACCTAACTGTTGGTTGTGTTGTCTAAACCTGACTGTTGGTTCAGGTGTCTAAACCTAACTGTTGGTTTTGTTGTCTAAACCTAACTGTTGGTTTTGTTGTCTAAACCTAACTGTTGGTTTAGTTGTCGAAACCTAACTGTTGGTTTAGTTGTCTAAACCTAACTGTTGGTTTAGTTGTCTAAACCTGACTGTTGG
>NC_136637.1:29789992-29797492 GCF_949748355.1 Melanostigma gelatinosum
ACGTGTTGCAGGTGATGTAATGTCTGTCGTCCTCCTGCCTGTACAGACAGAGAGCGGATCCTCCTCCATCATGTCTGCCTCCTCTCCGCTGTGTTTACAGTCGGCATACCACGCCCGGAGCTGCAGCGCTCTAGAGTTTCACTCAAAAGGGCCCGGGACAGACTCCTGTTTGAGTCTGTGTGTGTGTGTGTGTGTGTGATCCTCAATCTAAACTTTGCTCTTTGTTTACGTCTCCCTGTCCCTCGAGTATTTCGGGGCACCGCCGCCATGCTGCTCCCGTGCTGGATAATAGGATGAAGTTTGGATGCCGACACTGCTGCCCTCTTATTGGATAATGAGAGGAAGTTAGACGCTGACACGACATGCGCTCTTCACTCGTGTCCTCTTTCATCTGGTTTCAATTGTGGCTTTTAGTCTTTTAGTCTTTTTTTCTCTCCCTCAACTATCAAGAGCCAGAAGAAGCTTCTGGAGGAAGAGGACGGCCTGTGGACTCATCTTAGAAACGCTGAATCCCTCAAATCACCCAAATGCCCCGTGTCTTTCTATCTCGACCACACAAACTAAAAAGTACAGTATGATTACACAGCTGCTGCTTCAAATCTATCCACTCTTTTGGAATCCTTGAGCTACATTTGATGCAAGTTTCCAGTCTGGTTTTTTTATTGCTGGACCGTAAAATGTCTCAATAAATCCTGTCTTTGAAATGAGAAACACAGGCTTTACGTCGCTCTGCCACACAAAGATCATCTCCATGTCAACCAGATCATCTCTGCATTCAGAACTATTCTCTCTCTGTCTGCATCAACCTAAGCTTTGTCTGTGCAGGAAAAGATCAGAAGTCTGTACGTTTGTAGGTAATTATGAATAAAACTACGCAGAAGACTGAAGAAAATAATCTTTATTCTGCTTTAGTCCTCGACATGAACAAAGGACCCAACAAAGACTAAACCAGGGCCCAAGCCCAACATCCACACTCAGGACTTTGAGGGTTTAGTTGTGTTCTCCTGCAGACATCTTGAGCCCTTTATGAACACTCTCCGTACAGGAGAATTACCCACAATGCAAAGCAATGTCACGTTAAATACGGGCGACCCAGTGGAAGCACGGAGACGGCTCATGTTCAGCCTGAATATTACATTTACTCAGAAACACTGAGGATCAAAGATGGAACATAAAAACACATGAAGTCAGAGATTATAGTACACAGATGTATTCAAACATTTCATTTCATCATCGGAGCTGTTACAGAAACGAGGAAATCGATTATTTGACAGTGAGCTCTCATCTTGTGAGGAAACAGCCTGCAAGACGTGCAAATCAGGGAGTACAAAGTACATGAATACAAAGAATTGTACATGATATTGTTGCCAGAAGAAGCTCTCAGAAGAGAGACGGTGGCTGTCGACTCGTTTTAGAAATGCTGAATCGTGTTTTATCTCTGCAACATCACGGATCTCTCCACCACACAAACTTACAAAAAAAGGCCAGGTGGGGTAGAAGCTCTGAGCACAGGATGTCCTCCAACAGGCCGTGCTTCCCGTCGCCCTCCCTCCCTCCCTCCCTCCCTCATTCCTTCCCTTGACACTGTGACCTTCTCTCTCTCCTCCCACACTATCTTTGCAGGGCGGTGAAGCCTTCACTGTCGCCCGGTGAGCAGATTTTGATTATCTGTCGGAAAAAAAATAGATGGTGACGTCCTAAGTGAGGTCAGAGTTCACACGTTGGTTCCCTCTCCAGCTCTCAAAGAGGAGACCAACAGAAGGTGTGTTTACAGAGTGGATGTTTGCCTGCAGGACGCACTCAGATCTGCAGAGTTAATGATGAACTCGGTATTCGAGCCTCTCAGCCCGTTAAATGGAGGCGAGGTGACTGAGAGTGATGCCGACGGCTGCCTCACAGCTCTTAAGAATGCATTTCAGTCCAACAACACATCTCTCTCCTCCCTCCCCGCATGAACAGATCACCTGAGCCGTAGAGGAGATCCGTTAGGTGAGGCCCCACTTGCAGTTATCACCCCCCCCCAGAACCACTTTCAGTCGTTCCAGACCTGCAAACATCTCAACGCCACGAAATATCTCACATCCTCTCATAAATCATAACGCATCTTTATAACAAATCCCCAATCTGACAAATAGAGCCGATCATACGAGCAACAATCAGGATGGAAAACAAGGTCGGTGGAGTGACTGACCTGATGTCCAAAGAAGCAAACAGGTGAGGCTCCACGTCTCACACTGATGACTCACCTTTAATTAGTACTGAGTACTGAGACTCCACGTCTCACACTGATGACTCACCTTTAATCACTGCTGAGTACTGAGACTCCACGTCTCACACTGATGACTCACCTTTAATCACTGCTGAGTACTGAGACTCCACGTCTCACACTGATGACTCACCTTTAATCACTACTGAGTACTGAGACTCCACGTCTCACACTGATGACTCACCTTTAATCACTACTGAGTACTGAGACTCCACGTCTCACACTGATGACTCACCTTTAATCACTGCTGAGTACTGAGACTCCACGTCTCACACTGATGACTCACCTTTAATCACTACTGAGTACTGAGACTCCACGTCTCACACTGATGACTCACCTTTAGTCACTGCTGAGTACTGAGACTCCACATCTCACACTGATGACTCACCTTTCATCACTACTGAGTACTGAGACTCCACGTCTCACACTGATGACTCACCTTTAGTCACTGCTGAGTACTGAGACTCCACGTCTCACACTGATGACTCACCTTTAATCACTACTGAGTACTGAGACTCCACGTCTCACACTGATGACTCACCTTTAATCACTACTGAGTACTGAGACTCCACGTCTCACACTGATGACTCACCTTTCATCACTGCTGATGAGACTCCACGTCTCACACTGATGACTCACCTTTAGTCACTGCTGAGTACTGAGACTCCACGTCTCACACTGATGACTCACCTTTAATCACTACTGAGTACTGAGACTCCACGTCTCACACTGATGACTCACCTTTAATCACTACTGAGTACTGAGACTCCACGTCTCACACTGATGACTCACCTTTAGTCACTGCTGAGTACTGAGACTCCACGTCTCACACTGATGACTCACCTTTAGTCACTGCTGAGTACTGAGACTCCACGTCTCACACTGATGACTCACCTTTAATCACTACTGAGTACTGAGACTCCACGTCTCACACTGATGACTCACCTTTAGTCACTACTGAGTACTGAGACTCCACGTCTCACACTGATGACTCACCTTTAATCACTACTGAGTACTGAGACTCCACGTCTCACACTGATGACTCACCTTTAATCACTACTGAGTACTGAGACTCCACGTCTCACACTGATGACTCACCTTTAGTCACTGCTGAGTACTGAGACTCCACGTCTCACACTGATGACTCACCTTTAATTACTACTGAGTACTGAGACTCCACGTCTCACACTGATGACTCACCTTTAATTACTACTGAGTACTGAGACTCCACGTCTCACACTGATGACTCACCTTTCGTCACTGCTGAGTACTGAGACTCCACGTCTCACACTGATGACTCACCTTTAATTACTACTGAGTACTGAGACTCCACGTCTCACACTGATGACTCACCTTTCGTCACTGCTGAGTACTGAGACTCCACGTCTCACACTGATGACTCACCTTTAATCACTACTGAGTACTGAGACTCCACGTCTCACACTGATGACTCACCTTTAATTACTACTGAGTACTGAGACTCCACGTCTCACACTGATGACTCACCTTTCGTCACTGCTGAGTACTGAGACTCCACGTCTCACACTGATGACTCACCTTTAATTACTACTGAGTACTGAGACTCCACGTCTCACACTGATGACTCACCTTTCGTCACTGCTGAGTACTGAGACTCCACGTCTCACACTGATGACTCACCTTTAATTACTACTGAGTACTGAGACTCCACGTCTCACACTGATGACTCACCTTTCGTCACTGCTGAGTACTGAGACTCCACGTCTCACACTGATGACTCACCTTTCGTCACTGCTGAGTACTGAGACTCCACGTCTCACACTGATGACTCACCTTTAATTACTACTGAGTACTGAGACTCCACGTCTCACACTGATGACTCACCTTTCGTCACTGCTGAGTACTGAGACTCCACGTCTCACACTGATGACTCACCTTTCGTCACTGCTGAGTACTGAGACTCCACGTCTCACACTGATGACTCACCTTTAATTACTACTGAGTACTGAGACTCCACGTCTCACACTGATGACTCACCTTTAATCACTGCTGAGTACTGAGACTCCACGTCTCACACTGATGACTCACCTTTAGTCACTGCTGAGTACTGAGACTCCACGTCTCACACTGATGACTCACCTTTAATTACTACTGAGTACTGAGACTCCACGTCTCACACTGATGACTCACCTTTCGTCACTGCTGAGTACGTCGCAGGGTTACAGTGAGGCACAGCCGGCTAAAACATAGTGTGTCATGCACTCAATTGACTCTTCTGTCTGTTTACGTCTGTAGATTTCTCCTAAATTCACCAAAAGTTACCATTAATGCCTCATTTGCATATTTAAACATCACATTTCAGAAAACTTGTAATACAATAAATAATCGTCTTAATGTGAGCAATGGACCGGGGAAGTGTCCTGTTGATATCGATTAGTCTGATTGTGGATCTGCTCACTAGACCAGATGTGATGGAAGATGTAACTGTGTCCGTGTGAAACAGGGCGTTTGCTCTCAAAAAGAAGAAAAGGTCAACAACATCAAAATGTGTGTTTTGTGTGAAGTTTTCTTCAGTAAATCTCTTAAAAGGGAAGGACTAACTTCTAACCGCCTCCATCTGCACTGAACTGTCCCTGTGTGGATACGTTTTCAAGGTTCTGGCATGTAGCCGGGTCAGTGTGTGTGTGTGTGTGTGTGTGTGTGCGTGTGTGTCTGGGTCATTGTGAGTATACATGTCCCCAGAGTGGATTCGTTTTCACAGCTTGGTGGTGTGGCTAATAGCAGATTCAATTTGGCCTCTATTTTAATCCCAAGGAGGGGAAAGTCACAGCGGCACTAATCATGAAGCCCAGGCATCAATAACCCCACACACACACACACACACACACACGCACACACGCACACACACACACACATACACACACACACACACACACACGCACGCACAAACACACACACACACACACGCACGCACACACACACGCACGCACAAACACACGCACGCACGCACAAACACACGCACGCACGCACACACGCACGCACGCACGCACGCACACTCACACGCACACACGCGCACACACTCACACACACACACGCACGCACACACACACACACACACACACACACACCCACACACACGCACGCACACACCCACACACTCACACACCCACACACACACACTCACACACGCACACACGCACGCATACGTGCACCTATATGTAGGTTATATGTGCAAACACAGCAGTGGTCCCTGTCTCTATAACATTATAAATAAAGAGCTCTGCAGGCTGCGTCATCACATGACGTGTCATCTAACTGATGCTGAAAATAAAATATTCTTGACAATTCTGGTTATTCACGTGATCGCCATCCTGAGTTAAAGCTGCACGCACACATTTAAATCTCCCCTTTTCTTGTCCCTGGACACAACACGCTGTGTTCTCTGTTGGCAGCAGCAGCCGCTAGATGGCGTTGTTGTACCAATACTCTTCTCTCCTGTCCAACAAATCAGCTATTACTGATAATAAACGGCTAATATCAGACTTATGAATTCATAGAAATGTTTCAAATTTTTTTTTTGAGAATAACAGAAAAATATATCTGAAATGAAGAACTTCATGTTTGTCTTTTTTTCTCTTTGTTGACCTTCCATGAACAACATTCGTCTTGTTGTTGGTGTCACATTATTCAAACGTTTGACATCTCCTACTTTGCATGTGCACGAGAATGGATCATCAACAAATGAAATGGATGATGAGCCGGGGTTTAACTTGCAGATTAAGATCCGGGTCCTGCAGGAAGAGCTGCAACCTCATGCGTAAAAAGAGTGCAGCCACGTGACATGAAAAGACAGAGGAAACCAGCAGGAAGCGGCAGCATCCTCTGAGTCGATCACCGCAGACCCCCATCAAGCCATACATTTAAAGGGGACAATTCAGTTCCGAGACAGCGAGTGGCTGCTGTTATCTCGGATAAATATTTGCTTGAACCCCAGAGAGGAGATGCACAGCGACACAAGCCTCTCTCTGCAGAGGAGGCGCATTCTGATCGCGGCGTGCACGCCCAGGGCCCGTGATTAAACTTGTCTTTGGCCCTGAGGGTTGCGTGACTCCGACACAAGTAATAATTACCAGTGAGCATCAGAGTAAATAAAAAAGTGTGAGAGAGAGAGAGAGAGAGAGAGAGGAAACCCTGTCTCCAGATTTATATCTGTTTTTTATCAGCAACCAGAGACGAGTCCGCTCCTGATGTGACTTAAAGTAAACTTATTACACTTTGAGAAGATGAACCATGAGGAATTATTCCGTTAGAGTCTGAGGGCCAGTCAAGCCAGAGCTGGTGTGTGTGTGTGTTGTGTGTGTGTGTGTTGTGTGTGTGTGTGTGTTGTGTGTGTGTGTGTGTTGTGTGTGCGTGTGTGTGTTTGTCGTGCGTTGTGTTGTGTGTGTGTTGTGTGTGTTGTGTGTGTGTGTGTTGTGTTGTGTGTGTGCGTGTGTGTGTGTGTTGTGTGTGTGTGTGTGTTGTGTGTGTGTGGTGTGTGTGTGTGTGTGGTGTGTGTGTGTGTGTTAAGTGGGTTGGTTCTGTGTCTCGGAGTCTTCAGGGGAAGAAGTTCGCACCAGTTTTCGCCTCCAATCCAGGGGAGGTTTCAATAGCAGCGGCGCGGCAGGGAGGAGGGACGCACTGCCAGCACTGAGGATACCCACTCACCCACTCACTCACTCACTCACTCACTCACGCTCACACACTCACTCCTGCCCACTGGAGACCAGTTAAATCCGCAAGAAAACTGCGAAGGCGCAGCAGAGCGGTCGCCTAACCCGATTGATAGCGCCACCGATCGGAGAAGAACTGAGAGGACTACCGGACACCGAGCAGGACAACTTATCTTCCAGTTTGTCTCTTAGTTCGTAAAGCACTTTCTATTTGTTGTAAATCTCGGTGACACCAGAGAGCGAAGAAGAGCCACCCGTCTGACAACTTTGTCCGTTTCACATCCTGAGAGGTAAGACACGCGCAGATCGGTTGCTTTTTTATCACCGCATGATTTTGCGTCAAATCAGAAAGAGGAAAAGTTATTTTGTTTTTAATGTGCATGAAAAGCTCCAGCGCGCGGACTCCTTTACAAACGGCAGCCCGAGAGGGTTCATGAGGTTTACAACTCCGGGAAGTTCAAAGTTCCAAATCCAGCTCGAGCTCGCGTGCCTTTTTATATCTTACATTTGAATCTCAGCAGCGCGCGGCTCGTTACTGGTGAGCTC
>NC_136637.1:29802492-29884992 GCF_949748355.1 Melanostigma gelatinosum
TTCGATGAAAAGACTGAACCCACTCTTATGTAGCTGGTGACGTAGCTTAGCTTAGCATAAAGACTTGAAGCAGGAGGAAACAGCGAGCGAATAACCTCCCAGCACCTCTAACACGCAATGAACACATTACATCTCGGACAGAAAGCAAACGTAGAGAAGAGTGTTTGTGGTTGGAGGGAGCGTATGTGCTGCACTCCGTCTCGTCTTTCGCTGACAGCAGCATCTTTTTGTTTTGGTGTCCTTGAACCCGCGCTGTCTTCAGTGAAAGAGATTTCAAAGCTTTTGCATCCTCGTCTTGGTTTGAGCTACAGAGTCACCTTCAACTGGAATATTCTATAAGCATGAAGATTATTCAAACAGACTGACTGTACGTACCCTGTTACTGAATACTGCTATTTCATTGGTTGATGCAATCTGCTCTTTGTTTTAAATCTGTTCTTTGAGCTTTTATGTGAAACTTGTTATGCTGCCGTCTCGGCCAAGACGCCCTCAGAAAACAGATTCAGAATCCCAATGGGAATTATTCCTGCACGGTCTAAGAAATGAATAAATAAACCTGCAGACAGCCATTTCTGCAGGTTCAAATCCAACAGAACTGTGATATAAGTCAACACAACAATGAAGCTGAAGTCGTGTTTTCCCTGTGTCTTTCAGAATGAGGCATTTTAAAGGTTGGAGTGTGGTGCTGCTGGGGCTGCTGGGGCTGGGAGCTGTGGCCCAGAAGCTGCCCACGAGAGACGAAGGGCTCTTCCAGATGCAGATCAGAGACAAGTCGCTGTTCCACGACTCCTCCGTCGTCCCGGACGGAGCTGAGATCAGCGGCTACCTGTTCAGGGACACGCCCAAAAGGTGAGCGCTGCTCGGGACAGAAGCAACGACTGAAAGCACAACTCTGGTGACACCTTCCCCCGCTGACGATCACAGCGGAAGACGTTAAACGTGCAGATGGCCACTTACTGAAGATAGGAAACATCAGATGTTGCTCCGTAGCATAATCTATGATGCAGATGCAACGACTAAATAATAAATGAGAAAGTGGTGTTGGTGTAAGTGAGTGTCTGTCAGAGAGGCCTCTGCGGTCGACACATTATTCTGTAGCGAACGTCAAAATGTGACGGTCCCTTTCATTTGTTTTTCACAGGTACTACTTTGTGGTGGAAGAAGACAACACACCCCTGTCTGTGACCGTGACACCTTGTGACGCTCCTCTGGAGTGGAAACTCACTCTGCAGGAGCTGCCAGAGGAGGCCAGCGGAGAGGCATCAGGTATAACTGACATCAGGCGCAGTGGAAGAGGTTAATGACACGTCATGAGGAAATATCACGATCCCTCCTATACACACACACACACACACACACACACACACACACACACATACACACACACACACGCACACACACACACACACACACACACACATACACACACACACAGACACACACACACACACACAATTAACCTACGCAGTGATGTTAGGCTTTGTGTTTTGGTGGGTTTTAATTAAGTCACAGCCGTAGTGTCTAGTCTGACCACTTATGATGTCTGACTCGACCCAAGCTGACGTCTATAATTTCAGAGAAGCGCTCGTTAACGTGCTGAATCAAAGCCATCGCATCCCTTTACTTAAGCGGTCTCGGTCTTCTTAAAGGTAAATCCTGCTTCACTCTGTCTTCCTCTTTTTCCGTCTCTCTGACTCTTTTCTCTCTTTTCTCTCTCGCTCTTAAAACTTTCTCCATCTGGAGGGCGTCCTTTTTAACGCAGCACATCGTTCCAGACGACCGAAGCGGGTGCTTTACAGCGTAGCTGTGTGATGTGAGCATACATTTGAATATCAAATACACGAGCACCTGCGTTTGTGGCCGTGCTCTTGTCAAATATTACAAAATGATTTATTGGGTTGTTACTCTGTTGAAGACGTGTACCTTGCCTCAAGTGAAAATAATTCTCGAAGTAGAATAACAGCAAAGTTGGACCAGGTGGAAACCTCCGGATCTGAAAAATGGAGCCAAAGCTTCATGTGTTAAAGCTGCATTCTCTCTAGTGTCCACCAGGGGGCGACTCCTCTGGTTGTATAGAAGTCTATAGAAAATGACTCTACTTCTCTCTTGATTTATTACCTCAGTAAACATTGTAAACATGAGTTTATGTCTCAATCTCTAGTTTCAAGTCTTCTTCAATACAGCATGATGTTCATTTAGTACATTATGGTCCATTTAGAGTCACACAGACCATAAAGCAGGGGATGCTTTAGGGCGGGGCTACACGCTGATTGACAGGTCTCTACCAGAGAACTTTCCGGTCTGGGAGTTGTTCGTATTTTCGTCTTTCAACTTTAACCCTTTCACGGTGTATTTTCACGTCACAAAAGTTAATCGTAACATTTCGGCTGCCGAAAAATCGACCTCCCCACCGTCTCGTGTCACTTCTGGTTTAGAAAAAAACAAGATGCCGTCAGCCAAAATGGCGAACTCTAGGCTTCAAAGTCCACAAACCAATGGAGGGACATCACGGTGACTACATTACATTGTTAGATACAGTCTATCTACAGTCTATAAGCTATCAATAAACTGTCTGAAGGCAGAGCAAGTGGTTCAGACCATATTACTGCTGAACACCTTCAAGATGCTAGTCCGAGGTTAGCTCCTCTCCTCGCTGTTTGTTTTACTGGCTTCATGATTCACGGCTTGTTACCAGACTCAATGCTGTCTGTTCTCTCAGTGCCAGTCATTAAAAACAAAGCTGGTAAAGTATGTAGCCTAGAGAATTACAGGCCCATTGCTTTGGCCAGCGTCCTGTCAAAAGTCCTAGAAAGAATTCTGCTGGACAGAATACAGGACTTCATCACCTCCACAGATAACCAGTTGGGCTTCAAAGCCAAACATGGCACTGACTTGTGTATATATGCCTTAAAGGAAACTGTAAACAAATACAGAGGTCAAAACTCATCACTTCTTATGTGTTTTATTGATGCCTCCAAAGCTTTTGATCGTGTTAATCACAGTCAATTATTTTTTAAACTGAGCCAAAGAGGTGTCCCCACATACATAGTGAGAATTCTGGCTTACTGGTATGAGCACCAGAGTATGAGAGTAAAATGGGGTAAAAGTGTGTCAGCCCCATTCGGGGTTTGCAATGGTGTCAGACAAGTTCTGTTTAATCTGTATATTGATGATCTGTCCAAGCAACTGAAAGCCTGTAATACTGGTGCATGATGGGTAATACTCTGGTTAATCACATCATGTCTGCAGATGATCTGGTGATCTTTAGTCCTTCTAGCGCTGGTCTTCAGCAGCTCCTCACTATGTGTACTGTGTACGGTGTGGAACATGACATCAAATACAACGCCAGTAAGAGTGCTATCCTGATCTGTCCAACTAAAGAGGACAAATGTCTAAACTTCCCTGACTTCAAATTGTCTGACAATAATCTTGGTGTCTGTAGTGAAGTCAAATATCTTGGTCATTTTTTAACAGAACACATGTCTGATGATAACGACATTTCCAGGCAATGTGGTATGATGTCTGCACAAGCAAACACCGTCTCACGCAAGTCTGGTGTGTGTACAGATGGAGTGAAGAACTCTCTGTTCAGAGCATATTGTACTCCACTCTACTGCACACTTGTGGTCAAACTACAAAAAAAAGAGTCTACAGAGACTTCAAGTAGCGTACAATGACGCCATGAGAATACTGTTAAAGAGACAAAGATGGAGTAGTGCCAGTGAAATGTTTGTGGCTGCACGAGTCAACACTTTCCAAACAGTTTTAAGAAATCTCATGTACAAACTCATCTGTCGACTGAATGACTCTGTAAATGGGATCATACTTGTTTTAACCAACATAAGGTTTAGCACCACACGCTACCAGTCCAGCTGTGGAGACATTGGTACAGCTGTCTCTTTGTAAGGCATTGCTAGGCCTCCGTACTTTTATTGTTTGTGTCTGTCTTTATGTATCTGTCTGTATGGACCCCGAGTCTGAAATAAAGTCTATCTGTCTATCTATCTATGAACCGGACCCATCACTCGCCGAGTCATTGGTAGAAGTGTTTGAGCAAAACCTCTTCCCGTCTTTGCTGCTCTTTTTTAGCTGAATGTCTCTGGTGGGAGTAGATCTTTGAGCATTAATTCAGAGTACACCACCGAGCACACTCTCTGCTCGACAAACACAATATTATGCTTGGGCCGCCTCTCTCGCGTGGAAGCTACAAGGCGCCTCTGTAGCACAGCTTCCCCGGAAAGACCGAGTGAATGCTGGTCTGTGATCTTTCTGGGGATGTTTGGAGTGAAAACATGGCCGCCCCTATGAGGGGCTAATCGTCCGTGAGGCTCTGCGGAGCTTTGTCGTGACGTCAACATGTCAAACACTTTTAGCATTGGGTGGAAATTTACTTCTCATCAAAGCCAAAAAATGAAACAGAAGAAAAACATTGTAAAGGTCATGACTGCATTTTTGTTGTTGTTGTTTCTCCAGGAGAGCCTGAATCTCTGGACCAACAGAAACAGCAGGTGACCGTGGACGAGGGCACGGAGCTCTTCACCTACAAGGGGAACGACGTGGAGGCGTACGTGGCCACCAGCACGCCCTCTGGCCTCTACCAGCTGGAGATGCTGTCCACAGAGAAAGACAGCAACTTCAAGGTGTACGCCACCACGACTCCAGAGTCGGACCAGCCCTACCCGGAGCTGCCCTACGACCCCCGCGTGGACGTGACGGCACTGGGCCGGACCACGGTCACCCTGGTCTGGAAGCCGACGCCAACGGGCTTCCTGATGGGCCAGCCCGTCCAGTATTGTGTGGTGATCAACAAGGAGCACAACTTCAAGAGCATGTGTGCTGCCGAGGCTAAGATGAGCGTGGACGACGCCTTCATGTTGGCTCCAAAGCCCGGCAGAGACTTCAGCCCGTTTGACTTTGCCCACTTTGGCTTTGTGCCCTCTGACAACGGCTTCGGCAGAGACCGCGGCCTCATGAGTAACAAGATCTCCCGGGCGTACACAGCCAAGCCCAGAGCATTGGACATTCAGAAGGTGTGTATCGGCAATAAAAACATCTTCACCGTGTCAGACCTGAAACCGGACACGCAGTACTACTTTGACGTGTTCGCCGTGAATTCTGCGACCAACACCAGCACGGCGTACGTGGGAACCTTCGCCCGCACTAAAGAGGAAGCCCGTCAGAAGACGGTGGAGCTGAAGGACGGCAAAGTGTCGGACGTCTTCATCAAGAGGAAGGGCAGCAAGTTCCTGCGCTTCGCTCCGGTGTCCTCCCACCAGAGGGTCACCCTCTTCGTCCACACGTGTCTTGACGCCGTGCAGGTGCAGGTGCGGCGAGACGGCAAGTTGCTGCTCTCCCAGAACGTGGAGGGGGTTCGGCAGTTCCAGCTGCGCGGGAAGCCTAAAGCCAAGTACCTGATCCGTCTGCGAGGAAGCAGGAAGGGGGCCTCCACTCTGAAGGTGCTCGCCACCACACGACCCAGCAGCAAGCAGCCCTTCCCGTCGCTCCCGGAGGACACACGCATCAAGGCCTTCGACAAGCTGCGCACCTGCTCCTCCTCCACCGTGGCCTGGCTGGGCACGCAGGACCGCAACAAATACTGCATCTACCGCAAGGAGGTGGCCGACAATTACGGCGAGGAGCAGCGACGCCGGGAGCAGAACCAGTGCGCTGGGCCGGAGACCCGCAGGAAGTCGGAGAAGGTCCTGTGCAAGTACTTCCACAGCCCGAACCTGCAGAAAGCGGTGACCACGGAGACCATCACGGGTCTGGAGGCGGGGAAGACCTACCTGCTGGACGTTTACGTGGTGGGACACAGCGGCCACTCGGTGAAATACCAGAGCAAACTGGTGAAAACAAGGAAATACTGCTAAATGACCCTGCAAAGAATAAATCTATTATAAATATATATATTAAATAAGTTTATTTAACTCTAAGTGATATTCTACTAAGGAGTGTATACAGACTGACTACTCACACAAGCGCACGTGGCCTGTGCAGTGACTGAACTGTTTGTAGAGAGAGATATCAACCTGTATATTTATGTTTACATTTCATGCCGGTGGCCCGTTGGCGGGAGCTGCTTCGTCACCGGGCGGTCGTCTTGTGGAGGCAGAACTTAAAGAGAAGATCATCGCTCTTTGCCCGCTGCATGACGTTTGCTCTCGTCTGTCATATTTGTGCGTTTTGAAATCACGAGGAGGCGGAGGAGATGCAGCAGCCGCCCGCATTGTACAGATCTCTCTCTGCATTATTCACTACGTGTTTTAGGAGGAATTTAAATTATTTTATACTTTTCGTCTCTCTCTTTCTGTTTTGTTCTTATCGATGACAATAATAACTGTTACCAGGAAATTCCATTTTTACGAGGACGTTGTCGTAGTTTGGACATTCCCTTCTGTGTCTCAGCCAGTGTTTGCTCTCGAGCTCATCTTGTAAAACGTGTTCTGTGCTGGAGATCTGTGTTATTATCACTGTATCGCTGTGCGTGTGTGTGTGCGTGCGTACGTGTATGTGTGTGTGTGTGTGTCACATGTACAGAGTTGTCCTGCCAATATCCATGTACATAAACACTAAATATAGAACCAGTAATCCCTCTGTCACCCTGGGTGTCATGTTCTTTTGCCAAGCAGTTAACATCACAGCTCCGACATGAAGGAGCGCGCTGCGTATTGTGTTATAGACGCAGACGTCTAAATTACGGGGGGTTGCGTGAGCACAACTTCAGACTTTGAAAGTGATAACTTGATCCCCCCCCCCAAAAAAAAGGATTTGTCACGAAAGGACAGACGGGATGAATTATTTGCTGGAAATAGCTTTGAGGACACTCGTAGTGGCCGAGCTCCGCTAACACAGAATCAGTGTCCCGGTGACGTTCATGCTCATAGATGTGCGACAATAACTCAGTGCGTCTGCTCATGAGTGAGTTTCTTTGTTGCTGGAGAACTATTCATGCTTTATGTTGAGGAACATCTGTTTCACATGTAGTCGAGATATTAGATTTGAATTCCATGTATTTCAAACATGGAATTTTGCATCAAATATAACAAACCGATTTGTTGTGTTTATCTTCGTTTCTATGTTAATTAAAGAGACACTTTGTAACCTTTGAGGTGATAAATATAATTCTACGGATTCAAAGTTGAGCAATAAAACGCACCATTGTTCAGTTTAATACACATTACATCACGAGATATGTCCAGCAGCTAATGTTAGCATGCTTTGTGTCAGCAAACCTTTAACAGGTGTTTAAAAGCCTTTATTAAGAAGCTAAAGCCATTAAAAGAGCCAACATGTTTCTAATGCTGCGTTCACACCAAACGCGGTGCGAATTATTCGCACGAGTAGATTACATACAAAGTCTTTGCACAGACGCGATGAGACTGGCGCGGTGCGAATTAGCGATGGCGCGGCGCGAAATATTCGCGTTAGCCTATCAGCGTTGAGTTGCTCCCCCTGTCATCACTGATTTCCTGCCGTTGTTGAATCAGGAAATAAATCCTGTAGCCGTCTGTGTTCACCCAGAGCTCTACGATACCTCATATCAACAGAGACCGGACCAAACTGTGTGTATACATGTGTGTGTGTAAACCATACGGTACAAACAATGAATAGACGCTGCCGTATTTACGTCTACGTGACGTTATGGAGTGTTGGTGGAGCTGCTACGATGTTAGCATAGCCTAGCACCGATCCATCCGCTCCATTGAGAAGACAAGTGCAAATCGGCATCATTGCGTACGGTAGTTATTTTGGAGTCTCTTTTTGTCGGTTTATTGCTGTTGAATCACAGCCAAATCAGTTTATTTAGTGTTCCTACAGCTGTAGTAAAGAGCGACGTGTGGCTTGCTAGACAGTGAATACAGCTCGATACAATCCACGGAGCTCCTCTGAACAATATTATGAACCAGACATGACGGTGTTTAGTTTCCCGGGATATCTGTGACTTCCACAACACGTACTAAGCAGAAATAGAGGTTATTTTTTTTCATGGTTAATGGCGGACAGTTGAACGGCTTTCAGGGCGATAAGCCCCGCCCCCTCTCCGGCGCGTCCAGCGTGATTGACGCGAATGAACACTTGGTCCCCGGCGTGTTGACCGGCGGCGCGATTGACGCGAATATGCGTTTGGTGTGAACGCGGCATAACGCTGCAGGTCTTCGTCGGGGCTTTTAACAAACAAAAACAAAAAGACGGGTGTGGCCCCACACAACCTATGGGAGGCCATCACATGACCCAGATAATGACATGACAGCTGAAACAAATACAAAAGAATGAAAACACTGAACAACAACAACTTTTCATTTGTAAGAGGATGAATAAATTATAATTCTTTTCAAGCAAAAGGATTTATACATTAATCAAAATAGAACATTTTTGCACTTGGTCTTTGGATGACTTTTTAAAAATGACACCATTCCACCGGCGATACTAAACAGGCCTCCACATACACAGCAACCTTTCGCTTCACCTGCCCTTGTTTAAGTGCACGCACTTAAATAGAAACACACAACATCTGGAGCATCGGGTGACTTGCGATACTATTTACCCATTAGATAGAGTTCACCACAAACAAGCAGAGAGAAAAGCCAGACACACATCAGTGCACATATCCACACGTTCCAATCAAAGAGCAGTCTCAGGTGAGTGGAAATGCTCTCTCTCTGTTGTGGGCCAAGAAAAAGCAGCTGTTGCTCTGGAATCGTGGTGTTTTCCGTCCCGCCCCTTGATTCTGGGGAGCCGCACTCACCATTCACTGTCAATCACGCGCCGCTGGATCGGAGGAAACGCAGGGAGGCTCCACCTGGCCTCCATTAACCTGCCGCTGCCCTGGGACGATGTGGAGGAGCTTCCAGAGCGCCGTGGGAGTGTCATGGATACCCCCCCCCCCCCCCCCCCCGCCGCCACTAATGAAGCTGCCTCTGCCCGAATGCTCTCCCTGCATGTGTGAATAATACTTATTATATTTTGTCTCATGCAAACATACACATACAGAGAAGCCTCTGTCCCAGAGCGAAGCATCTGCAGGGCCGTCCGCGTGCTAATGAGCGCCGGGCTTTGATGCATGGGTTTTGTATAGTTGTGTGTACATGAGTAAAGAGTGGAGACAGACATGTTAGTCAGCGGTGGATTAATCACAGCGGCGCACGGAAGACGGCGCTCTGATTCCTGCTTTTACTGACGTGAGCCGCCAAGCTATCGAAACAACTCCAAACAATCTCCATTAAACCGAGTTTTAAATGATGTGGTTGACGAACTTATAGTGTCAGAAAAAACTTTAGTTTTATCCATTTTTCAGAAATATCTGTGCTTTGAAAAGGCTCTCGTCTCAGAGAGTCAGAGTTTAAAGTAACGGTTTGCTACCGCTCATAGCAGTACAGTAAATACCTGATAAACCACATGTTAGGACATCGACACATCAAACACTTCAGAGACCTGCGTAGATTCACTGGTGATGAGGATGCTGCACGGGGTCGTTTTACGTTGATGTTGACATTTTGTCACATCATTACAAGAGTTGTGAGTCATGAGACTCGCGTGAGTCATTTGTTATGTTGTTAAGTGTCAACCACCCACCTCTCTCCCTGAACCTAACTAAGAGGGTTCTGTTGCCTAAGCCTCGCTTCCTGTGAATTTTATTTTGAAAAGACACTCTAGCCATAGGTATAAACAACCAATGGGAGCCAATCATATGATACGAGTCGTCCCTGACATGACCAAAACGGATGGTAGAGGGGAACGAAGTTTGAAGTGTTGTGTCGGTATTTGACTAGTTGGGAGTGAGAATGTGTCGTGGTGACAGCTAGCCTGTCTCTGTCCAAAGGGAACCAAGACTGGAGCATAATATGAGATATCATGTGAGAATTAGTGAGCTTTTCTTTCAACCTTTGGACAGGACCAGGGCAAGGTGTTTCCCTTTGTGAGAAGCTAAGCTAACCGGCTGCTAGCGGTAGCATATTTATCGCTCAGACAATGTGGAGAGTCAATCTTCTCAGTTACTTTGCAGGAAAGAAGAGTAGGGTGTTTCACAAAACGTCAAAGTAAGAGTTAATACCCATCACACTGCCAGTTCCACTGAAGTAGTGTCTCCGAGTCGCAGATGCTTTATAGACTTGCAACAGTTGGCATTTTAGTGCGTGTTTCGTGTGTTACGTGAATGCACTTGCTGCTCAACTTCGAGCTGAGTGACACTTTTGGACAGAGATGGAAAGGGAGGAGCAGAATCCAAGCAGACGGCGGCGCTGGGAGGGCTGTGAGTGTAGAACAGAGAGGGGCTGCCTGCCATCCACGGGGTCGGCGCTATGCTGGAGAGTTGAATGAAATGATTTCTGACTCACACTGGTGCCTCTGTCTTGGAAATCTCCAAAGTAAACTGTGTGTAATAAAATGATGACGCTTTGAAATCTCACGCAGAGATGGAGCCCCGTGGAGGACGAGGCCGTGATGAAAATGATTCCACTTCAGGGCTCCGGGGATAGATCACTGTCGAGGCTCCGGTCCAAACCAGCCCGACATAGCTCCGAGTTAGGAGAGGAAGGCTTTCCTTCCAAACTCATCCAGACCACGAGCCCATTCCCAGAAAGGGTGGAGAGCCCAGCTCCATGAGGATAATTCAAGTAGTGAAAGAAATAACGACATGATTTACATTCAATCCTGCTGCATATTCAACTCCTGTTATCATATGCACAAACGTAATCGACTGGTTTCGTGTCGCGCAGCACGAAAATAATGCCAATAAGTCAATGAGGATCCTTATTAAGTGACTAAGCAACAGTCAGAGCAAGTGACGTACTTTTTGCTGACCAGACCTAACTGTTCAGGGTTGTGTTGTCTAAACCAGACTGTTGGTTTTGTCTAAACCTAACTGTTGTTTTTGTCTAAACCTAACTGTTGGTTTTGTCTAAACCTAACTGTTGTTGTTGTCTAAACCTAACTGTTGTTTTTGTCTAAACCTAACTGTTGTTGTCTAAACCTAACTGTTGGTTTTGTCTAAACCTAACTGTTGTTGTTGTCTAAACCTAACTGTTGTTTTTGTCTAAACCTAACTGTTGTTTTTGTCTAAACCTAACTGTTGTTGTCTAAACCTAACTGTTGGTTTTGTCTAAACCTAACTGTTGTTTTTGTCTAAACCTAACTGTTGTTTTTGTCTAAACCTAACTGTTGTTGTCTAAACCTAACTGTTGGTTTTGTCTAAACCTAACTGTTGTTTTTGTCTAAACCTAACTGTTGTTGTCTAAACCTAACTGTTGGTTTTGTCTAAACCTAACTGTTGTTGTTGTCTAAACCTAACTGTTGTTTTTGTCTAAACCTAACTGTTGTTTTTGTCTAAACCTAACTGTTGTTGTTGTCTAAACCTAACTGTTGTTTTTGTCTAAACCTAACTGTTGTTTTTGTCTAAACCTAACTGTTGTTGTCTAAACCTAACTGTTGGTTTTGTCTAAACCTAACTGTTGTTGTTGTCTAAACCTAACTGTTGTTTTTGTCTAAACCTAACTGTTGTTGTCTAAACCTAACTGTTGTTGTTGTCTAAACCTAACTGTTGGTTTTGTCTAAACCTAACTGTTGTTGTTGTCTAAACCTAACTGTTGTTTTTGTCTAAACCTAACTGTTGTTGTCTAAACCTAACTGTTGTTGTCTAAACCTAACTGTTGGGTTTGTCTAAACCTAACTGTTGTTGTTGTCTAAACCTAACTGTTGTTTTTGTCTAAACCTAACTGTTGTTGTCTAAACCTAACTGTTGTTGTTGTCTAAACCTAACTGTTGGTTTTGTCTAAACCTAACTGTTGTTGTTGTCTAAACCTAACTGTTGTTTTTGTCTAAACCTAACTGTTGTTGTCTAAACCTAACTGTTGTTGTCTAAACCTAACTGTTGTTGTTGTCTAAACCTAACTGTTGTTTTTGTCTAAACCTAATTGTTGTTGTTGTCTAAACCTAACTGTTGGTTTTGTCTAAACCTAACTTTTGGTTTTGTCTAAACCTAACTGTTGTTGTTGTCTAAACCTAACTGTTGTTGTTGTCTAAACCTAACTGTTGTTTTTGTCTAAACCTAACTGTTGGTTTTGTCTAAACCTAACTTTTGGTTTTGTCTAAACCTAACTGTTGTTGTTGTCTAAACCTAACTGTTGTTGTTGTCTAAACCTAACTGTTGTTGTTGTCTAAACCTAACTGTTGTTGTTGTCTAAACCTAACTGTTGTTGTTGTCTAAACCTAACTGTTGGTTTTGTTGCCTAAGCCTAACTTAATAGTTATTAATAAGTTATGGGTTATGCGCCCATCCTAGATGTTTTTTTACCAACCTAACTCAGTGGTTTCGTTGCCCAATCTTTCGTTCTTAACGTATTGTCGTCTCGGAAAAAAAGTTGTGCCGAGGGACACGTAGAAAACGGACAATTCATGTCCCTGTGCAGGAAACTAATAGATTGCATTTGGTGACTGTTTCACAAACTACCATGAGACCGTGTTGGTGTGTATCTGTGTACTTACTGCCGTCGCTCCCTCTCAATAGAGCTGCACAGGGGTGGTCCGGTCCCACTGCTCCCTTGTGCTCGTGAAATCACTTCAAAATGCCTGTAATTTCTCACGCTTCATCTCCACTGTAATTTCAAAAAGGCTTCCTCTGAAGACCCTCCTTCAGTGGCGACCTGGGGTTGTCAAATGAAAACATCATTTATCCAGTGACCTCGGAGCTTCAGGAAATGGTTTGCTGGCTGTTCAGCGATCAGCCTTGAAACAGGGAGCTGTGGTGAGAGACTGCGGGGGTTTGTGAAACATGAAACAAAAGGTGGTCTGGCCCCTCAATCTACAGTATCAGGTTTGAGAGATTTCAGAAAAATGCACACATCCATTTGGAAAAATCTTGTATGGAACCATTTGTATGTTTGCCAAACTGAGGTTTTCCTCCAGTGAAAATATTTACTTAAAAAAAAAGAAAAAGACTGAAAGTATTTATTTCAAGGCAATCCTTTACTGCACCATGTCCTCAATGTGGTTTCTGTAGTTTCTGGCCCTCGGAGACTCAACTGGCAGTCCGATTTCTGTAGTTTCTGGCCCTCGGAGACTCAACTGGCAGTCCGAGGCTGGGTACTTTCAGGTTCAACGTCTCCGTCCTGCAGGATTTATGATCCAAATGTCTTTGTTTAGTTAAAATAGAGATTTTAAGTCCTCAATGCATCATTGTCTCCCAGTGCTGTTGTGTCCTTGAGTAGTCTTTGTCATCACTTTACAGGGCCGTTCATGGAAAGCTTCTTTCACGCCTACATGCCGGCGTTAGTCAGACATGGTGACAGACGTTTGGGAACAAAGCCCTCACGATATGTGCTCCCAATGCATTCAATAGCCGTTGCAAATAAAAGAGCTGGTGATGATTTTGGTGATTTTAAGACCTTTTCTTTTAAATGTGCTCAGATTCCAAAGGAGATTCTGTCCATATGTGTTTGACGTAGAGGGAACAGACCATAAATTAGCTTGTGGTGTGTCTTTGTGAATGGCAATGTGAGTCTGTCAGCCTTTAGTCCAGACTGAAACATCTCAACAACTGTTGGATGGATTGCCATGACAGTTTGTACAGATTCATTGTTCATGTTCTCCAGTGGATTAAATCCATGTGACTTTGGTGATCTCCGACTTTCCATCGAGCGCCACCATGAGCTTGAAATTTGTGGTTTTGACTGAAATATCTCGACAACTATTTGATGGATTGCCATGGAATTCGGTGCAGACATGCATGTTCCACAGACGATGACTTGTAATAGCTTTGATCCCTTAACCTTTCATCCAGCGCCATCATCAGGTCAAAATTTCAATTTGGTTTTCAGACCAAATACCATAAACTGAGTATAAGAAGTGGATGTAGTCGCCGTGACGTTGAGTTTGGCCATCGCCATCTCGGGTTGTTGCAACCAGAAGTGACACAAGAGGGTGGCGCTAAGTACAACCCAATGCTGGATAAGACCTTTTTTAGTTATGTTACAATTAACTTGTGACACTGTGAAAGGGTTAAAGTTGTAAGATTAAAACACGGACATGCCGTGGAAGCAACCTGTCAATCACTGTGTAGCCCCGCCCTAAAGCATCCCCTGCTTTATGGTCTGTGTGACTCTAAATGGACCATAATGTACTAAATGAACATCATGCTGTATTGAAGAAGACTTGAAACTAGAGATTGAGACATAAACTCATGTTTACAATGTTTACTGAGGGAATAAATCAAGAGAGAAGTAGAGTCATTTTCTATAGACTTCTATACAACCAGAGGAGTAGGTTGCCGCCTACTATATTCCTCAGCTGGACTTTGTGTTTAGAGCTCATTAGAAATAATTAGAATTCTATCACTCAAACTAATAAGGTAAATACTTTCAACATTGTATCAGCATTGTTAGTTAAAATGCTGATGTTAGCATTTAGCTCAAAGCACCACGTGGTTAAGTACAACGTCAAAGACAGAGCTCAATGCGTCACAATGTGAAAGCCACACACACCTGAGGGGAAGACAACCAGCGCCACAATATGCAAGCAATGACTGGAAACGCTGAGCAAGCTAAAAATGATTTCAGCACGTCAAAGTATCATTGTAGCACCCCGATGATGGGACACGCTAGTTAGCTGTTAGCAAGCTAATGTTAGCTAACAGCTAAGGTTATCGCAAACATGCATAACTTTCTGATTTATCCACATTTCATGATACCACAAGTGTCATCCTGTCAAAATGCGTTAGTTTAACTCACAGAAATGTAATTTGCCTGAAACTATTTGGACAAAACACGTACCGTTGGACATACTGAGTGTCAGGGTCCATTGCTTTCCCATTCCTCCTGCCGATGCCTCACGTCTTACTGAGGGTATCCTCAGTTTTCTTTGGTTCTGCAGGGTTCTCAGCCTGTGTTTGCATCCCACCACACAGTCAATGCAGAGCGATGAATTATTTCCCCCTTAACGACGTGACTCACAGTAAGTGCGCTCTGTCTGTATGGCGAGCGTGGCTGTCTTGTTTGAATCCTATCGGACTACAAAATACTTTGTATCACACGGTTAACAACGGACTTTCTCAGCTGACAGTCACAGTAAAGAGTTCACAGCTCAAACTACAGGTTTTTGTTCAGATTGTCTTACGATTTAAAATGTGGGGCCTCAATCCAAATTACCTGTGCAGACCGGCACAGATTTGAAAATGTTAGGATTGTCGTCTTCTAATGGCCTCGCTGCATTAGTTCAGTGTGTGTGTCTGTGTGTGTCTTGTTGTGCAGGTGTTGGGGATCAGTGCTGGTGGGGATAACCCTGGGATCTGAGTGAAAGCTGAGTGAAAGTTAATGGGACGGAGGGTCCTCAGAGGGCACGGAGGGAGAAAGGGGTCGTGACATTTAATCGTCCTGCCCCGACAGGCCAAGGCACTGACAGCGAGGTCGGGGGGGGGGGGGGGTTAGAAATGGACCACGGAGGACATGGGTGGGGCCGACGCACACAAAGAGCCTCTCAGTGCAGTGATCAGACTTGTCACCCAATAAGTCTCCCTGTAGCTCTCCCTCCTACGGCTTAACTCTCTGAAATACACCTGGAACATGACCCCGGGGCCACTGGTGACACCAGCTCACATACAATAGACATCTAGGGGGGAGAAATCCCTCTTGAAGGACACGTTTACCCCAATGTTTGAAGCTTAGACCCTTTAAAAAACAGTGAAGTCTGATAGAGACACTCCAACGCAGCAGCTCATTGACTCTGAAGCAAACATGTACATCATGATTCAGTCTAACCAACGCCGGTCGCCCGGACCAATCATGAAGCAGTTTGGCCTGGCGCCGCGGCACAACAGGAAGCCATCGACATAAACACGAGCTACAAACACAGTAAACAAACAAGGAGAAACAAATGACACAGCGCTGCCACGCTGCTGATTAAAGGGCGAAGCCGTTCGCCGAAGAGGTGTTCACAAACACAACATACACAAACAGTCAGTGATACTAATCTCTGTGCGCAGGGAGAAAGTCAACAAATCAGGCTGAGCAGAGATGCTTTTAAAAGATCGTAATGTAGATAATGTGAGGTCTGCATGATAGTTTCATTTTGACACAAGCATTCATCCATAAGTTGTGTGTTTTTCAGCAAACCACATCCACTGCTGAGCATTTAGAGTAAGTGGATTGTTGGCGAAGAAAACAAAAAAAGAGTCATCTGGCTTTACTTTGTGAACTTTTATTGTGAAATTTCCAGTTTTCGCTCGTTCCTGGTGAACTTCTTGTGGCACAGCTGGCACTCTGCCATGGGCCGGTTGGGGTTGTGTGTGAGCTTGTGCCTGCTGAGCATCTTCTTCAAGCTGAACGACAGGTCACACACCTGGAAACCACACAAACACACAGGACGTTAGAAGTGGGCATCAAGGAGAGAAAGTCCAGGAAACAACTTTGAGATTTTGGTCTATTTTTCCTCCATAACTCGTCTTCTTTCAGACGAGAGGAAATAAAACATTTATTTTATACTTTGTCTGTTTACGTCTGTAGATTTCTACTAAATTCACCAAAAGCACCTTTACATAATGCCTCATTTACATATTTAAACATCACATTTCAGAAAACTTGTAATACAATAAATACTGCTCTTAATGTGATAATGTGATATTTAGACATAACGTTTCAGAAAACTTGTACTACAAAACATGATGTTCTTAAAGTGAGTGATGAAGTGGTGACGTTTCATGGTGATATCTATGAGTTAAATGTTTCTACTCTATTCACATCGTGTCTCCATCTTCTCAGCCTTAAGCACTGAACAGTGAAAGCTTAAACAAATAAACGAACCTCAGGTAGGAATCTAAAGTGGCGCTGCAGTCGACAGTAGTCGGTGTACTTCTACTTCTTGAGACTCGTCCAATGTGTTGCTGGAGTGGAAGTAACTGCTTTCGTTTAATGTGTAACTGACCCATGCATCGTGTACATCGTGACACTTACATGACTCTACAGTTACTGAACTCACCAGATGGACTTCTGACCGTTAATTCATTCATAACCAGCATGATGAAAGTAGTGATTATTATACATGAACTAAAACCAGCCACCACTGCCCCATCTGTGTGCAATCATTCACAGAGCAGAGAGGAACACGACACACTGGGATCAACAGCGCAATCACGTCTCCTCAGGTTTTATTGATTTGAGGTGTTTTTTATTTTGCCAGGATATTTGAGAAAGCATTTATTAACAGCTTGTAATGCCATTATCCTCATGTGTATATATATATATATATATATGACTTCCTGACTAAATAAAGTGTAAATCCCTGGGCCAGGTATTTATGATCATAAGGACGGTTTGGTTCACATGGATTCAGAAGAACAACAGCAGCCTTTGATTGTTGGTTCATTGTGGTTTCTGCTGAGTGGACGCTTTTAAGCTGAAAGGGTCAGTGGGACCTCCTCCTTTCTGCTGCTTGTTGGCACATTGAGGTTTCTGAATCGTAGAACAGATCCATTCAAGCCAGAACACACAGCATCGAGATACCCTGAGGGGTCAGAGGTTAATGCTGAGTAAGGGAAATGATGAAGTGCATCAGAGCTGCTGCATTGGACATTTTACAGCAATTATTTATCTCATAGGATGTATGATGACAATGGAAATAACTTTCTAATATATTCAGATTATTCATCTACTGTGATTTTGCTCTTAAACAATGTTTAGTTCACATAAACTGTTTTTTACAAAACAAAACTTCTCCTCAGATATGTGTGTAAAGATAAATATATAATATTAGGGGTGTCGTGATATTGATAACCATGATAATTAAATATTGATATTGTGGTATTAAAACACACATGCTAATATTGTGAAATGTATATATATACAGTTATGGTTACAGACTCTCGCTCCACCTCCCTAGCCTCATATCTTCAGTGTAAATAAATGGACAAAAAAATAGACAAAACACACAATAAAGTAAAAAAATGAATTTGATTGTTGTCTTTTTATTGTCTTGGTGATTGATGCATGGCAATAAACACAGTATAATAGTATAATACATAACTCAAATTAATTACAAACCAATAAAGGATCTATTTTCACCTCCCCAAATAAATCATATCCAATAACTCATGAAACTAACCTGAGACTGCTATCATTTATAATACTCCAAAGTAACTAGTATGCATGGTCTGTGGTACTACTCCAGTACTACTACAGTACTGTGTGTGTACTATGAGAGTGAAGCAGACCGGATGAACCGACAGTAAAGGTAGCTTCTGGTTACAAACTTTGGACCAATCAGAGCGCCGCGTTGCTGTCCTGCAGCAGGAGCAGCAGAAGTTCAACCTGGAGCCGCTTCACGAGGACAAACAGACACTTTGATCTGCTCCTAAATCCAAACCGTCCAATGCTCACTGTCTCGCGCTGACACACCCGATAGCCAACAACTGTTGTCACTGCAGGGAACGCGCGTTTGGTTCCGAGTGATGACAATGTTGGGTATGTACGTGCCAGACAGATTTTCTCTGAAAGCGTCAAAGGTCCAGGATGGAATCGGTCTTTACACGGCGAGGCGAGTGAAAAAGGTTTGTTGTTTCCGACTCGGCGACTTTGTAGCCGAGTTCTGTTACTTTGTAGAAAGTGTTCTCAGCGTTCTAGGTAGTTTTTCTGCTCGGCTTGTTCCTCTGAAGTGTCTCAGTGAGGCTCGAACCCCGGGGCAGCTCTGACGTGATGTGCCACGTAGCTGCAGAGACTCCAGTCGCTCCCCTCGCTTCTCTACGTAACAATGTATTCATGTCGTCAACAGAGAGAAAGGGTCGCGAGGCTGCCTCGTGAAGCAACAAAGTAGCCCACGAACTGTACACGACCGCTACATGTGAGCTTATTTGTAGCGTTTTGTGACTTCTTTGATGAAGTTGCAGCGGTTTCCCTCTCAGCTGCTGTCAGACATGAGGAGGAGGCGCGTGAACGTGTCAGCAGGATGAGCAGGCGCGTGTGCACAGTTGTTCTCTTCATGTGAGCTGCTCTGATGCTGGAAGACAGAAGGTTGAGGACGAACATGAAGAACAACATGAAGTACAACATGAAGTATACATTGTGACCACCCCCCTGGTTGTATGAATGTACAGTAGTGAAGGATGTACTCACATGGCTCCTTCAGTGGGGGAGAGGGGGTCAGATATGGTAGTAAAAGTACACTGTAAAGATATTTGACTGTATGTTTACTGTGAGTTACTGCTACAGCAAGTTACTTTTATGCTTTTTACAGTCAATGTACTGTAAAAATGACAGCTGTAACTTCACAGCCAGTTATGTGATATAGCAGTATTTTGCTGTCGTAATACTGCATTGAACGGTGCTTTTACAGTAAAGAATGATAGTATTACAGTATAGTAATCCCCCTACATTGATTTCACAAACCAGTGCAGTACAATTCTGTCAAATATCACAGTAAATGCCTGTAAAGTGATAATAGTGTAATTTATTGTGAAATACTAGTTAAATCTCGTGAATATCTGGAAATGATTTACAGTGTAGTAATACCACAGTTTAGAAATACTCTTGTTACAAGTAAAAGTCCTGCATTCAAAACGTAACTCAAGTAAAAGTACTAAAGTATTAGCATCAAAATATACTTAAAGTAAAAGTAGTAATATTATTGGATTGTAATTATTGATGCATTAATGTTAATGTCTTCTCTTCATCCATAATCATACGTCATTATGTGTTTGTTAATTATATTTTGTATTAATATTCTGAAAGTAAGCGATGTCAAATATATGAATGTAGTGGAGTAGAAGTAGAAAGTAGCAGAAAATGGAAATACTCAAGTATAGAACAAGTACCTGAAATGTGTACTGAAGTACAAACCGTGATTGCGTCTTTAAACGTGATTAAAGCGCCGTACACGTACCCACAGTTAATGAGAGTCCACTGAGTGACAGATGTTTTCATACGATTCATCCTGGATGTGTGCTTCTGTTTACATCGTTTGTTCTAAAGGGAGAAAAGTTCGGCCCGTTTGCCGGAGAGAAGAAGCTTCCCGTTGAGCTGGAGGAAAGCTCCGACACCCGGCTCATGTGGGAGGTGAATAAACACATCTGTGCACAGAACACACGGTACATTCATCACATGACAGCGACATTGAATTAAGCTGCAGATCAATTAGCCACACGGCTGACTTAAAGGGACACTCGTCTCAGGTTGACGGGAGCCGGTGAAATTAAAGGCTGTGATGTAGTTATCTGTGGCGGCCACATTGGGAGGTAACCGGCCTGAGTTCAGATGTGAGGCCCAAACCCACGAGAGAAGAAGAAGACTAGTTATTGTTTCTTTCTTCCAGGTCCGCGGCAGTAAAGGAGATGTGCTGTATATTCTGGATGCTAGTAACCCACGACACGCCAACTGGCTGCGGTTTGTCCACCAGGCGCCTTCACAGGAGCAGAAGAACCTGGCGGCCATACAGGTAGTCCTCCCAGAGGACCATGAATCATAAAAAGACAGACTAGAAAGACAAGGATATGATATACATCTGTCAGGACGAGCTTCTTTTATATGCGGCTGTAAAGAGACCCCTAAGACACATATATTCTTCTACTTATACAGGCAGAAAATGTTGAATTTAGTTACATTTTCTTCATATTTAAGGGAAGACACTTCAGGTGAATAGGGTCAAAAAATTAACGAATAGATATTATATATCTATTAGATATACCAGGAAACTTCAACAGTTGATTACCGACATTAAGACAGTTGCTTTTTGTGTTGCAAGTTTTCTGAAATGTTATGTTTAAATATGCAAATGAGGCATTATCTATTGGTAACTTTCCGTGGATTCAGGAGAAATCTACAGACGTAAACAGAGTAGTAAAATAAACGCCTGAATGTGAATTTTAAACCAGGAAAACCTTCATAGCGAGAGAAAAATGTAACTTTTGTTGTGTTTTCATGTGTAAGACATCCCAGTTTAGTTTAACACACGAGATAAAAACTGAATAAGTTACAGTACGATGATCAGCGGCGAGGGACTGAACATTAAGATCCTACTGATCTGGGAAAGTTCACCTCCTGCACTCTTGTGTAAAAGATAAAACAGATTGTTAATGAAAAAAAATGAGGAGGAGGGGGTGAATACGAGATGAAGATGTCAGGTCTGAGGTCCAAGTTCCTGCCATTAATACCCCGATGCCTGAAGTGATTGGGCGTTTAAAGGTCATCATGTGTGTTAAAGCTCTGCGTTCCATCAACAGTGACATTTATTGTGCAGCTTTCCTCTTCTTAATCATTATTTATGTACATTTAGAATCCCACAGTTAAAACAAAATGACTTGTTTGATTTTATTAGCGTGACCTTTAAGGACGGGAAGTTAATGGCAACATGTTGAAGGGTTTGAGCTTTTGACCTGCGGCCTCGATCAGGCTGAGCAGACTGTCGTCTGGTGGAACCAGTTCAACCTCCTCAGCTGCATCATGAACATCACAGCTGATTCTTCTCACATTGGTCATGTTTCTAGTCTCTGATCATGTTTCATTGTAAACAACCAATCAGTGTTTAGATCAGGGTCTCAAACTCATCTTCACTCTGGGCCACATCAGCATCACGGTCACCCTCAAAGGGCCGGTTGTAAATGTAAGACTGTGTAAATGTAACTACTCCTAACATATTGTTAAATAACTCTCTGCATTTGATTATTGTTTATTCAAGTGTAAACATATTGTACATGTAGTTCTATAAATATAAACGTATATTTAAGCACATTTCTGTTATTATTACCTAAATCCTTTTAATTGAGGGTTAAGAAACCCACATTACTCTATCAAAGATCAAACTATTAAAGAAAATATCAAAGACAAATATCAAACAAGTTATTATAATAACTTTGTTCAAAGCTTAAAATCCTTTCAAGGGTGTGTTTGCACAATCATGAAGTATTTCATGTGTTTGTAAAGCCACGTTTGAAGTAGTCTTCAATGTACTCTCAATACATTTCATGTAGAGTGTACAGTAACCAGCCAAAGAGCTGCTTCTGTGACTGTGTGTTTAGGTATCTCATCATTTTGACTTTCTATCTCAGAATTATGACTTTCTATCATATTTATGACTTTCTATCTCATAACTTCGACTTTCTATCTCATAATTTCGACTATGTGGATATTTTTATGATCAAGTCTAACTTTAATTTTTTTTTAAATTTTGCTGGCGGATTCGCGGGCCACAAAAATGACGTGGCGGGCCGGATTTGGCCCGCGGGCCGGGAGTTAACGGCTAACGGCTAACCAACAGAGGAGAGCTAGTAACGTTAGCAGTAACGTTAGCAGCACCGCTAACGGCTAACCAACAGGAGGAGAGCTAGTAACGTTAGCAGCACCGCTAACGGCTAACCAACAGGAGGAGAGCTAGTAACGTTAGCAGCACCGCTAACGGCTAACCAACAGAGATTCACTTCAGTTACATGATGATGCCTTCAGGCTCTGCTATAGATAGATATTAGAGATGAATTATGAGCTGTTTAACTTCCTAACATGAGCTCTACGCACATTATTATTCATCATCGTACCACCACTAAGGACAAGTTTTGTTTTCATTTTTAAAAATACAATCTTTTATTTCCTTTTCATTTTAATTGTGTGTTTTTATGAAGAAAAAAAATCTACAAATGACTATAACAAAGTAAAGGATAGAATGGGGACGGTGGTAATAATAATAATATTGTGGATCATTGTAGACCAGCTGCTGTAATCAAACAACTAAGGGATCTGTAGCCGTTAATATGGATCATCAACGATCAATCATTAATATCGGCGGCAAATAATGTTGATCATGGACATGAAGTTGTTTCTTTTGTGCTGATCCGATCTGTGACTCTGATCCTTGAGTTTTATGATCCGTTGCAACACTAATGGTTAATACCAATACCATTAACACTGATGGTATTAGTATTGTTTTGTGACTAATAGATTATAACCATTTTATTGTTCAGTACTTATCAGCAGTTATACTTTGGCTTGATAATGAAAGCCGTGTGAATGGTGGAGTTACTTATTGAGATGTGGTACATGTTTGCAGTACCACTGGTTCCTTCTCCTCCCAACACTTCACAAATCAGTTTGTCGATCAGATTCATTCGTTCTTTGTCAGTTTGTAAAGTTGACGGGTTGGTTAGAAATTTTCACCCCAGACGCTTGTGAGTGAATGCATCAACGCACTCGGGATGGGAACTGATACGGTATTTTGATACCAAAGCTGTTATTGATTCTGCATGTTGGTCTTATTCTTTATTAATTCCTTTATAATAACTGTGTCCAACAACTTGGAACCGGTTCTCCACTGGAAGTGGTTCTTGATTCCCGTCCCTACTCGAGGTCCAGCGTGTTCTGGTTCCAGTTCTGACTGTAACAGAAATATTTAAACCTCACAAATGCAAAAGAAATTGAAAAAAACATTTATTTCGGTTTTCATGTTTTCCTTTTTTCTTTTTATATGTTGAAAAGTTGTTGCCAATGAAAAAGCCGGAATGCCATGAATAGGTTGCCGATGTCTCAGAATGGTTGCCGACCACGTTGCTGTCTCTCTCAGGATGGAGAGAACATCTTTTACCTGGCCGTGGACGACATCGAGACGGACACGGAGCTCCTGATAGGCTACCTTGACAGTGATATGGAGGAAGAGGAGGAGGAGGAAGAGGAGGAGGTCATCAGAGATGACGAGGAAAACAGTAAAGAAGCTAAGCGTCTTGTTGAAATGGGTACAGTGGAATTATTTAACGTAGAAAATGAATTCATCAGCTCCATTTCAAAGAACAACAGACGTGTCTGCCTCTCTGCTCATTGTGTGTGTGTGTGTGTGTGTGTGTGCCACATCTCCACAGAACTGGTAATAAAGAAGGAGGACCACCCCTGCTTGCTGTGCGAGAGCAGCTTCCCCAGTGAGGAGATCCTGGCCGCCCACCTCCAGAGTCTGCACCAGAGGCCCAGCACAGAGGAGAAGGAGTTCAAATGCAAGAACTGTGGCAAGAAGTTCCCCGTCAGACAGGCTCTGCAGCGCCAGTGGGTTCTCCGTTCCGTCACTGAACTCGTTGTAATAATGTCGTTTTACTTCACGGGGAAATGTGTCAACAGCGAATTTGGCATAGATTTATGTTTTAGATTATATGGGAAGGTGAAGAAATTCAGTCTTTAAGGGTTTTCACTTCTTTGCTTCTGGAGCCAGCAGCCAGTTAGCTTAGCTTAGCTCAGCACAAAGACTTGGAAACAGATGGAAACCGCTAGCCTGACTCTGTCCGACGGTGACATAATCCACCCACCAGCAGCTCAAAGCTCACTGATTAAAGCAAGGGTGCGTCGTCTTGAGAAAGAGAAAATGAAACATTCTAAGAAATATAACAAACGTGTTTTTAAAGATTATCAACCTTCGCTTTAAAATGTTATACATTGTGTGTTTGATTCTCCCTGAACTCTTGTGGTCGCTATGATACCATATCATACAAAACCTCCATAAAACCCACAAATCCACAACTTCATGCTGAGCTAAGATAAGGCAGCTGTTTCCCCCTGTTTACATACCAAATGCTAAACTAAACTAGCCGTTGTACAGATTATGTACAGCTATTTCCCCCTGTTCTTCGTCATTATGCTAAGCTAAACTAACCTTTTGTATGGATTAAAGATAGCTCTTCCCTTCTGTTTCCAGTTGTTATGCTAAGCTAGGATAACCGTCTCCTGGCTGCAGCTTTATATTTAACCCTCTGCAAGAAATCAAACACATGTATCTGTCCAAATCTCAAACTGTTACTTTAATTCGATGTAATTAGTTCATTTAATCAAAAATTTATGAAGATTAATGTATTTTTCCTCGACATAAATTTCGAGAAAAACCCTGATAATTATTTTAATTAATG
This sequence comes from Melanostigma gelatinosum, assembly GCF_949748355.1. NCBI lineage: Eukaryota > Metazoa > Chordata > Actinopteri > Perciformes > Zoarcidae > Melanostigma > Melanostigma gelatinosum. The sequence continues at coordinate 29,827,334 of NC_136637.1, forward strand.
AATCAATTTAATTTACTGTTCTTTCGCTGTTGGCCTTGATGTTGTTTCATTTCCTATCTGACGCCTCATCTGTTGTTCTTTTGAACCCCCCCCCCCCCCAGTGTTCTGCATTGTTCCGAGTCACTGGACCCATCAGGCGACTCAAAAGCCCACCAGTGCTTCCTCTGCCACAACACCTTCGGCTCAATATCCAGGTAACACAGGGAGTTCATTCCCTGCAAACAGAAACAAAGCACACATGCCGTCTGATTTCCCAGCCCGATAATGCTCTCTCCTCTCTCTCTCCTCTCTCCTCACTCTCTCCTCTCTCCTCCTCCTCACTCTCTCCTCACTCTCTACTCACTCTCTCCTCTCTCCTCACTCTCTCCTCTCTCCACTCTCATCACTCTCTCCTCACTCTCTCCTCACTCTCTCCTCTCTCCTCACTCTCTCCACTCTCTCCTCACTCTCTCCTCACTCTCTCCTCTCTCCTCACTCTCTCCACTCTCTCCTCTCTCCTCCTCCTCACTCTCTCCTCACTCTCTCCACTCTCTCCTCTCTCCTCCTCCTCACTCTCTCCTCACTCTCTACTCACTCTCTCCTCTCTCCTCTCCACTCTCCTCACTCTCTCCTCACTCTCTCCTCACTCTCTCCTCACTCTCTTCTCACTCTCTCCTCACTCTCTTCTCACTCTCTCCTCACTCTCTTCTCACTCTCTCCTCACTCTCTCCTCACTCTCTCCTCTCTCCTCACTCTCTCCTCTCTCCTCACTCTCTCCTCACTCTCTCCTCATTCTCTCCTCACTCTCTTCTCACTCTCTCCTCACTCTCTCCTCACTCTCTCCTCACTCTCTCCTCACTCTCTTCTCACTCTCTCCTCTCTCCTCACTCTCTCCTCACTCTCTCCTCACTCTCTCCTCTCTCCTCACTCTCTCCTCACTCTCTTCTCACTCTCTCCTCACTCTCTCCTCTCTCCTCACTCTCTCCTCACTCTCACCTCACTCTCTCCTCACTCTCTCCTCACTCTCTTCTCACTCTCTCCTCACTCTCTCCTCACTCTCTCCTCTCTCCTCACTCTCTCCTCACTCTCTCCTCACTCTCTCCTCACTCCCTCCTCTCTCCTCCTCCTCTGGTGTCCTGTGTGTGTGCAGCTTTGAGCAGCATAAGGAAGCCTGTAAAGGAGACGCCCGGTTCATCTGTAAAGCAGAGAGCTGTGGCAAAAGATTCAAGAGCAAGGACGCTCTGAAGAAGCACAAAGGAAACGTTCACACGGGTTCGTCTCCTCTTCTGTCTCGCACACATTTCTATTCCTTCTCTGTTTCTTCCTCCATCCAAACGTTCCGTAATGAAGTGAATCGTCCGTTAGCCGCCTCAGCACTCGAGGAACTTGCAGTCACAGTACTTGACCTCGATCGGTTAAAATCTCCGCGATGTTGAGACGCATCTCTAATTACTTGCTCTACATAATTGCTGACCTGTGTGTTCTGGGGCGGCTCGCTCCTTTACATAATTGGACTTCCATAGCTATTTATGATGGGATGTAGGGCAGCAGGGGATCTGAGCCGCCTCACACCAGAATCAAGTATCAACCCGAGAGTAAGACGTTCATCTCAGAGGCTGATGATCCAGCTCTTTATGTTCCACCGAGGTGGTCGGGACGAGGGCTGTGTGTGTGTGTGTGAGTGTGTGTGTGTGTGTGTGCGTGTGTGCATGTGTGTGTGGGCGAGGGAGGAAGTGGATCAGACTCGTCAGATGTGGGTCATGCGATTCAGTTCCAGATAAGTGGACCAAAATGGTGGGATGATGAAAAGAGTCGAGTGTCTAGTAAAACACGTTTGGTAACTCTTTAAATGTTGTAAGATGTATTTTTACTTTCCTTATAATGTATTATATGAATATTATAATGTATTACAACCATGGGAATCATAATACACAATGATCGTTGCAACAATAACATTCGAGTGACCAGAAGTGATGAAGTATTATGATAATAGATCTTTATATAAGTCTTTATAAAATGCTTTAAATTAGGTTTTATTGTTGTTATAATGCATTATGAATGTTCATGAGTGGTTATAGATATAATTATTCCAACCTGATCCCATTGGAAGGTATTTAAACAGCGTCGTTAGCAGGAAGCATCACGGTCGGGCTTATAGGTTCAGAAACAACGTAACAGGAAGTCATTGGTTTAAACTGCAGTCGGACTAAACTGTGTTTACATGACACGCAAAGAGCAAGAAGGTCGATCTTATTGGACGCTAAATGATTGGCGTGTCATTCATATGCTTATTGGCGCTATAAGCAGATTATAACAGATGACAGGTGTGTATCTGACGCAGAGAGCCGTGATGTTACGCTCTCTTCCTCCTCTGGCTGTGATGACTGTGTTGGAGTTGTTGTTCCTCCTCTGGCTGTGATGACTGTGTTGGAGTCGTTGTTCCTCCTCTGGCTGTGATGACTGTGTTGGAGTCGTTGTTCCTCTGGCTGTGATGACTGTGTTGGAGTTGTTGTTCCTCCTCTGGCTGTGATGACTGTGTTGGAGTTGTTGTTCCTCCTCTGGCTGTGATGACTGTGTTGGAGTTGTTGTTCCTCTGGCTGTGATGACTGTGTTGGAGTCGTTGTTCCTCCTCTGGCTGTGATGACTGTGTTGGAGTTGTTGTTCCTCCTCTGGCTGTGTGATGACTGTGTTGGAGTTGTTGTTCCTCTGGCTGTGATGACTGTGTTGGAGTTGTTGTTCCTCCTCTGGCTGTGATGACTGTGTTGGAGTCGTTGTTCCTCTGGCTGTGTGATGACTGTGTTGGAGTCGTTGTTCCTCCTCTGGCTGTGATGACTGTGTTGGAGTTGTTGTTCCTCCTCTGGCTGTGATGACTGTGTTGGAGTTGTTGTTCCTCTGGCTGTGATGACTGTGTTGGAGTCGTTGTTCCTCCTCTGGCTGTGATGACTGTGTTGGAGTTGTTGTTCCTCCTCTGGCTGTGTGATGACTGTGTTGGAGTTGTTGTTCCTCCTCTGGCTGTGATGACTGTGTTGGAGTTGTTGTTCCTCTGGCTGTGATGACTGTGTTGGAGTAGTTGTTCCTCCTCTGGCTGTGATGACTGTGTTGGAGTTGTTGTTCCTCCTCTGGCTGTGATGACTGTGTTGGAGTTGTTGTTCCTCCTCTGGCTGTGTGATGACTGTGTTGGAGTTGTTGTTCCTCTGGCTGTGTGATGACTGTGTTGGAGTTGTTGTTCCTCCTCTGGCTGTGATGACTGTGTTGGAGTTGTTGTTCCTCCTCTGGCTGTGATGACTGTGTTGGAGTCGTTGTTCCTCTGGCTGTGTGATGACTGTGTTGGAGTAGTTGTTCCTCCTCTGGCTGTGATGACTGTGTTGGAGTTGTTGTTCCTCCTCTGGCTGTGATGACTGTGTTGGAGTCGTTGTTCCTCCTCTGGCTGTGTGATGACTGTGTTGGAGTTGTTGTTCCTCTGGCTGTGATGACTGTGTTGGAGTTGTTGTTCCTCTGGCTGTGATGACTGTGTTGGAGTCGTTGTTCCTCTGGCTGTGTGATGACTGTGTTGGAGTAGTTGTTCCTCCTCTGGCTGTGATGACTGTGTTGGAGTCGTTGTTCCTCCTCTGGCTGTGATGACTGTGTTGGAGTTGTTGTTCCTCCTCTGGCTGTGTGATGACTGTGTTGGAGTAGTTGTTCCTCCTCTGGCTGTGATGACTGTGTTGTTGTTCCTCCTCTGGCTGTGATGACTGTGTTGGAGTTGTTGTTCCTCCTCTGGCTGTGATGACTGTGTTGGAGTTGTTGTTCCTCCTCTGGCTGTGTGATGACTGTGTTGGAGTTGTTGTTCCTCCTCTGGCTGTGATGACTGTGTTGGAGTCGTTGTTCCTCCTCTGGCTGTGATGACTGTGTTGGAGTCGTTGTCATGATTGCCCACTTCATCAGTCCAGGTTTGGTCATTCTTCACATCTTTTCTTTCTTTCTTCCCTTTGCAGGGAGCGCACGTCGGAAGCTCACGTGCACCATATGCAACAGAAAGTGCTCGTCCTCTCTGACTCTCCAGGAACACAGGAAGGTGAGGCGCTGCTTTAAAGCCCGTTCAGCAGCAACCAGATACTCTGCGTCGGATCTCGGAGGATCCGCTGTGTTTTCAGGCCGTCTTTATGACCGAGTGGTTGCTAATGCATTGTGGGTGACAAAGAGCAGAGCGGAGGTTTGGTTTCCTCTCGCTCTCCCCCACAGAAGAGGCAGACAATAAGGTGTAAACCTCGGCGTCAGGGTTGTCCCCGTTGTTGATGGATCACAGATATGTTCATGTATGTTGTAAGTTGGTGCTGCGTGTCATTAGTGTCATTGTACATGTGCATGGAGCTTCCAGGTTCCACTCGTTTGTGCACAAACTAGGCTGACACATGGAGTTCTGTTACATGGAGTGATGCAGGTTATAGATGCACCGATACGGATACGGACCCACATAGATGGATCAGGGAGCGCTGAGAGCGGTTCAGATCCATTTCAGTAGATTCTATGTTTGTATACGATAAACATTATTTACTGGGACAGTCCAACAGGAAGTTAGCGTTATCCGTTGTATTCTGGATTATTGTAGAAGAGAATCTGAACGTTTATGATACATCATCAAGATAATCTTCTCAAAACCAGAAACACATGAAAAGAATACTGCTTTAGAGACGAGGGAACAGGCCGGTGTGTGAGGTGTGGGAACCCTGAAAGTACTTTCAATAAACGTACGTGCAATTAATATATTTGTATCAGATAATTAGCCAGAATACATTCCATCTAGTCCAAGATGTGCTGGTTCAATTCAGAAGAACAGGAACATCTGTAGAGAACTGCTTTTCTTCTTCATGGATTCCTTGTTGTCACCCTGCTGGTGGTTGTGAACCCTTCATGTTCTGTTGTCATCATCTAGCATCCAGATGAATCAACGCGGCGTTATTCATCACAAAGTCACCTGGAAGTTGTGACATAGTTGTGCAGCGCGTCGTTTAACCCTTCACTGTCTCTGAGTCAGTGTCCTCCACTTCCAGACCTTTCTCAATGGCCGGATGTAATATTCCTGTGGGGCCTCTTCACTATGTCGCTCATAGCGGCAGAAGTGATTTGCACTTTTTCATCTGTTTCTATAAATTTAGATCAGATTTTTTTTATTTAACCCAGCAACACATTCAATAAAGTGTTATAATAAATATGCCACATATTGTGTTCCTTCGCTTCCATCGCAGACGTTCTCACAGAGGAGCAATCAAGAGTTGCCGTAATGACTCGTTTGGCTCCGCAGCAGCTTAAATGTGCCATTATCACCATTTAGCTGAAGAAGCGTTTTGCAGCGGCGGCCGTGACGAGAGGAGCTGCTCGGCTTAGCGTTGGCTCTTGCAGCCGTGCGGAGGGGGAGCTGTTGGATGAGCAATCATCGGAGCCTTGCTCTGAAGCAGAGGAACTTTTCATCTCTTTAATTGCTTTTCTGTCAGAAGACATCAGTCTCATGGAAACTGACAAGATTTAGTTTCTGTTGACCGTCGACTTTTACGTGGTCTTTGCCCGAAGTTTAAAGAAAAGATTAGCAAGTAGAAACTTTAACGCTCCCTCTTTACTTCTTTTGTTGTAGGTTCATGAAGTACTCGACTGCCACGCATGTGACAAGAAGTTCATTTCCACGAACCAGCTGAAACGTCACATGATCACACACTCGGGTAAGCAGACGGGTCAGTGAAGGCATCGCCTCTGAACCGCCCTCTCGGCTCACCGCCATGCGTCTGTTTCTGAATGCAGAGAAGCGACCGTACACCTGCGAGATCTGCAGCCGCTCCTTCAAGCGCCTGGACCAGGTGACGGCTCACAAGATCATCCACAGCGAGGACAAACCCTACAAATGCAAACTGTGCGGGAAAGAGTTCGCCCACCGGAACGTCTACAAGAACCACAAGAAGGTGAGCAGATGTCACACGTTGACCCTCCCAACCCGGAACCCCCACAGCGGGATTGAAAAGCCTGTTTTCTTTAAACGGGCGCCAAAACTACACCGTTTATCACGGCCAGAAGCCGGTAAATATGTCAGGATCGTAAAGGTTTCCATCTTTCAGATGGTCCTTGAACACATCATGTGAGACAAACGCTTCTGTCAGAAAAAGCAAATGAAACAAAGCTTAAAATCATGATATTTCATCATTTCATATTCTTCATGTTCTCATTCTAAATCTCTCCTCTAATAAATAGTTCTTTTTTTTAGGATTGATGTCATTCTAACTGTGTTATAATGCGGAACATACGTGTTGTAGTTCTCTCTACTTCTGGTGCAGGACTTTATATTCCAGTGAAATCAGAACACAGAGAGAAACAAGCTGCCTGAGGGTCAGAGGGTCTTTGACCCGCTGACATGGAGTCTTCATGGCGTTCTATGTGGCTGATCTCTGAGAGGAGATATTGATTGAAAGGCTGTAATCAATCAGGGTCTTGTTGGTGGCTGGTTTCTGTGGGGTCTCTGGCCTTGCCCCCCCCCCCCCCCGAGGTCCCCCATGTTTACTTTTGGGATGGAGGTGTCACTCAGATAGATAGTTCATTCACGGAGGACGAGGGTAAAAAAACAGAAGCACTTTGAAGCTAACGCTGGTGAAGCTGCTCGTGCTGCCTTCACATCGTGAGCTTGACCCACGCTCTCTCTCTGCAGACGCACTCTGAGGAGAGACCCTTCCAGTGTGAGGAGTGCAAAGCTCTGTTCCGCACGCCCTTCTCTCTGCAGCGCCACCTCCTCATCCACAACAGTGAGTACCCGCCGCTGCAGCGCCAGCATGTTTCAAATGTCAAGAAGGTTGTTTTTATTCAGGTAAAAATGCCAAATCACATGACATTATTATGGTGTTGCATGCATGAAGTGCAATAACTAAACAAGATGACGACATCCCTCCTGTAGTTTGATCAAACCTTCTACAATTACATCGCTCCTCATGTCTCACAGGAGAAGAAATGTTAAGAAGCTAAAGCCAGCCAACTCACCCGTACCCTGTGGATATCTCCATTAATATTATTATTGCAGCATGACTCTATCAAACGACGAGGAGACGCTGGGGAGCGTTCAGGGTCCAGATCAGGAAACATCGCTCCCCTCGCCCTGAGCCCATAACACAGAGACTGTATGCTGGAGGCGTTTCCTGCTGCGTCTCTCAGGAGGCCGGCCGGTCAGCCCCGGGACCCGTATCGGGTTCTAGGCGGTCCAGCGTCTGTTCTCTCACTGCAGTGAGAGAACAGACGCTGAACGAACGCGTCCGTCTTTCTGAGTCGCTGTCAGTGAGAGAAAGATGTCGCAGCGGTTTCAGCTCAAATCGTTGTTTTTAATTTTTTTCCGAACTCAGTTTTATATTTTGTTCACACACACACACACACACACACACACACACACACACACACACACCAAACTGTGGTAATTGAATGATCTCCGTATAATGGAAACAACTACTTTCCAACAATGGAGGCCGTTGTGTGGAGACAGAGGGCGGCGGAGGCGTGAAGGGAAACATCGGGTAGCGCTCTGAACAGCTGAGATTGTGTCTGTGCTGCTTTTAGTGCTTGTCAGTGGAATGATTCATACAATATGCCCTTTTCTGTTTTTTGCACTGTAAAAAAAGAAGAAAAGAAGCATTTTGACGTTCCGATGAAAGATGTGGCAGAGCGGTTAGTTTCTGTGTGCAGCTACAGATGCACAATCCAGGACGACTCCTGTTGGACAGAACCCAGAAGCAGACCTTTCTAAAGACCATTGTTGGGGTTTGTCTGGCGCCTCTTTGTGCTCTTTCTCTCCTCACAATCGCTCCGGTGAAATTGGGTCTCCCTCTTGCTGTGCGTGATGACTGTGTGTTCAGAGGCGCAACAATAGGCGGAGAAAAAGACTCTTCCTAATGTCCCTCTGTCCTTGTTGCCACAGGTGAGAGGACATTCAAGTGCGACCAGTGCGACGCCACCTTCAAGAGGAAGGACACGCTCAACGTGCACATCCAGGTGGTGCACGACGGCCACAAGAAGTACAAGTGCGACCTGTGTGAGAAGGCCTTCGTCACTCCGTCCGTCCTCAAGAGCCACAAGAAGGTGAATGAAAGAAAGAGGCAGACGACCTCCGTCTCAGGCGGTGATTGTATGTCTGCTGCTTTGTCCCCAGAATCCAGTTCAAGCTGCACTTTACCTTTCTCTATTTGAAACGCAGTTCAGAGCCAACAGTTAGAAAACAGCCTGTGAAACCTTCAGAACGAGGTCGACTGAAACACGCATCTTGCTCGTAACTACAGGAAGTTGGAGGAATATACTTTTCATCATCTTTCTGGTGTCTGCTCTGTGTAAATGACAGACTAACTATTTCAGCAGAACGCTTCCATTGTCTCCCGTCGAGTGTGAAGCTGCGTTTATGCTCACTGTAGTGATCACGTGACTGACACACAGATCACTGATTAAAACACAGTTACACGTCTGAGGGTTATTCTAAGAAGAACAATTGGTTCAGATGCTTCAGAAACAGGAAGTCTGAAAAATCGACATGCGAGTAAATATTTATCAGTCAAATCAAATCGTTCATATTCAGCCTTAGTTTCTTTATATCACATTTAATACTGGACTCCTTTCTCTACAGGGTTTGTATGAATGTGATTACGTAGTTCATGGATATGAGATATGAGTTTATAGATGATTACAATCCCTGCTCTCGAGTGGAGGTTGGTGTCCATCTATTTGTTCACCTCCGGTCTGTGTTGATATCTCTGAGTCACACTCCTTCTTGAGTCTTTGTGTGTTCAGCCTCTGGAGTGTCAGAGAATGAAGCCGCTCATAGAGCACAGACGCCTCCGTTCATACTGGAAGAGTCGCACTACGGAGCAACGAACAAAGATTTACACACCGGGGGCGTGGCGAATAAAAGACACGAATATTCCACATTATACTGTTCATACTGGCACAGATGCAGATTTGCGACGGTTTGAATAGATTCCTGCAGGCAGACGATGAACGACCAGAGTCCTGTTGAGTTCCCTTTGAGTGAAATGAGTGACTGTGAGTTCCCTCTGGCAAGCAGTGATATGTCCAGGGCTTTTATTGTGAAAGGTAAGAACTGAAGGTTGGCCTCAGTGTTGTGCAGTTAACATTTTGAACATGTCAGCTCAGCACAACGTGATCGGTTGATGCCTTTATTCACGCTGCGAACGCTCAGAAAAACCAAGTTGTTCTGGAAAAGAACTCTTTTGTTTGCCGCCTGATGTTCAGGTTCTCTTTGAAAGAACATATTGACATGTGGATTAATGGCAGAACAAAACGCCCCCGGTGGGTCTGTTGTAACGTCTTGGACCGTAGAAGCTGGCGGGGACGTCCGTCCCGACCGCTGCTGCCCATGAAGGCTTAGAAATCAATTCTCCGTTGATTAGAGATGGCAGTTAGTCCATTAGCTCCGCAGGGTTTCAAAGCCCACCAGCAGATCTCGCCGAAGATTATGAGCCCCGAATCTGACAACGTCCGGTGCGGTTCTGGATCCAGATTGAAGCCAAACAGCTTCTTGGCACAGGGCAAAAAGAGAAATGTCCGGGGAGGGTTTGCCTCCCAACAGTAGGGCTGAAGCGTCTCGCTGCTCACGGGGTCCGGAGGGCCGCTGAGAGACCCGGCCCTGATCAAAGCCAGGCTGCCGAGCAGACGACAGCTCGCTGGCCCCGTTTACGCGCCGAGGCCTCGCTCGCTGCACTCGATGCTCGGCCACGGGTCACTGAGCGCTCCGTACTCCTCACAGCCGTCAGCTGGGAGGATAGAAAGGCTCATGCAGGCAGATAAGGAACCGCTTCAACTTGAACGTCTGAGTTTACTGACGTTATTCTGAGTCGGCCTGCGGTTAACGATTATATTTCTTTGTAGATAAATCTGACATTTATTTATTGAATGAATCAATTCAATCATACGACAGGTTATTGTAGGTAAATAAATGAAATAAAGAAAGAAAAAGATATGAATCACACAAAGACGCCAGATGTGCAAACATATCAATATTATCAGCATTTATTTATGCTCATTAGGAGCAAATTTAGCTTTTTTCTCGTTAATGTAGGAATTTAATTTCAGAAATTCTTTTTTTCTTCTCTGAATATTACCCCCTTCACCCCCGACTCAGACTTTTTATTTTAACTTGCAATAAAGTGTAAAATAGTTTGAAAATCATGAGGAAATGCAAAGATGACATTTTAAAATCGTTTGCTTAACCCGACCAAAAACAAGAATATCTCGAATGTTGAAAGATAAATGACAGAGAAGCAGCAAACTGTCACATGTGAGAATCTGTGACCAGCAATTAAGAAACATCGATGATTCGAATCGTTTCCTGCTGAAGTCGGACCGAACGGAGTCAGCAGCTGCTGGCGAGAATGAACAGACCGGAGCTGTTCATGCAGCGCCTTGTGTTACCACCAATGCTTTCTCCTCACTGCTATATGAGAGGGTGTGTGTGTGTGTGTGTGTGTGTGTGTGTGCATGTATTGTATGTTTTGTACCAGATAAATCTCACCTCCGTCAGGGTGCTGCTCTACAAGAAATTCACCCATCAGTGAAAATTACATCACTTTTTGAGTAGTTACAGGCACACAGATACATTATATATATATATATATATATTTATATATTAAAAATGTATAATAACTCCCAATAAATGAGGTTCCCATGTGACCCTGCTGGCTGTCGGCGTGTGAAGCGCTGATGCTTCCTCTGTTGCACAAACAGCTAAATAAATAACGCTGCTCCATCTGGGACACACGTGCTCCTCTGCACGTGGACGAGTTTGTGTGTGTGTGTTAATGTGCATGTGTGTGTGTGGAGCCTTTGTAAGGAAACACCGAGGTGTCGGAGGGACACAGCGGGGGGGTTCCTGTATTGTTGTACTGCTGTTGAAACTGTCGCTCCGAGTTTGAGCCTCTCATTCTCTGGCGATTATTTTGTGGGAATCTATAACAGGCCAGGAGGAGGAATTCAGAGCGAGGAGGGAGTGAAGGAGAGGAGGGAAGGAGGGAGGAAGAGCCCACGTGTTGCTTCCTCCCTGTCTGCATGTGCTGCCCGTGTGAGCCCACGGAGCTCTACACTGTGGAGGGTGAGGCAGAGGAAGAGGAGGAGGAGGAGGAGGATGCATACGTGCACCCTGGCCTTTACTCCCCCGGGCTTTGGACCCGGCACGGTCTGCGTGCTTTGATCCCGGCTTCAGTGGATCCGCCGTCACGTGAACACGTGCATCTCCGTCCTCTGAGCGTTATCGGAGGAAACGGCCGTTCGTTTATTCTTCACATCAGTCAGACGGCGCAGATTGAATTAAAGCGGCCAGAGACAGCGTTTAAAGGCTTCATCTAGATTCTGGAGATGCTTTTAACCAGGAAACTAAATACCAAAATCAGATCATGTTTTCATGAATGGTTCAAAGAGGTTGTAAGGCTGCACAATATATAGCATATTTTCACAATAAAAGCATGGCGAAAGACTGCGATGGTGCACTCAGGGATTCTTTGAGTCGGTTGAAAGAGAGCATGATAAAGAATTCACTTTATTAAAGATCTACGTTCAATCTGTCAATAAAAGAATGTTGAGAATAATTTCCTTTCACTTTTTGTATTTAATACAACAAGCAATGTGTTGTACTTTAGCAGCAGAAAGGAAGATGAGAACACTTTGATTTTACTTTGTGTATCGGAAGTGATATCGTTATCGCGACATTCAAATGTGTTATCGCAGATCTCATATTATCCTCATCAGGCTGCACGATGAGGCCAAATATCACACGTGTTCTGCTCGGTCAATAGATTTGTTTACATTGTGTGATTAAATACTTGACTTTAGTGCAAAAAAATCAGATTTTCTGAGACATGAGTTAGTATGTTCACAGTCGATCACATTTGACTTTTCCATGGAGGAAGGACGTGAGGATGGATGTTACAAATGTTTTCTTATTCCTTGCTTCTGTTGTTTATTTCCTCTGATAGACACACACGGGGGAGAAGGAGAAGATCTGCCCGTACTGCGGACAGAAGTTTGCCAGCAACGGCACGCTGAGGGTCCACATCCGCAGCCACACAGGTCAGTGAACCACCTGCACACCTGCTCACTGCCAACGCAGGAGTCACACTGAGCACAGAGAGGTAGTGAACACCACCAGGCCAGACCTGAGTGAAGGGAGCTGAAGGTTTGTCCCAACAAAACACCAGCAACTGACGCTCACTCAGACTAACTGGCCGAGGACTCGGACTAAAGACAACGACGGACAGGTGAAACCAATCAGGGCGGGGCCGACAGTCAAAAAGGCGGGAAAACACACAAAGACAGGAAGTAAAACCAAACATGACACACTAACAAAATGAAACAGGAAAGAAGCTACAAACAAACCCTCGAGGGAAATATCCTCACTTTCTTACATAAAAATGAATCCAAGTTGTGAATATTGTCACGTGAGGACCGTTGCTCACTGCCTGTTCACGGACAGAAACAATGTTTTCTCTTCTGTGTGCACCGTGTCGTTGGGTACGCTTGTTTTCGTTACCTTGATGGCTACAAAATAAAAGCCTCCCTGCCGTCCTCTGTTTGGTTGGAGATGCCAGATAGACTGCTCACAGTCTCTCGGAGCTCTGATCAAATGAATGTTTCATTCCACAAGCCTCATCTCCATGCACATCATATTCATACTGGTGAAAGGATAAAAATATCACAGACGCCGGCTGATTTCAGTGCCTGGAGCAAATAAAAGTGGACTATTTATTGCAGTTTTTGTGGTCTTAAGAAGTTCTGCGGTGCTGCAGCGCCGCTCGCTCCGGTCTTTGCTCTGCCACAGAAAATAGAGCCGTGGATGTTCATTAAACTGCCTTAAACTGGAACGCTACACATTCCTGTGTGTTTCCTTACCAACAGACTGGTGCAGAGACCTGGCACGGCCACACACACACACTCTCTCTCTCACACACACACACTCTCTCTCTCACACACAAACACACACACACACACTCTCTCTCTCACACACACACACACACTCTCTCTCTCACACACACACACACACTCTCTCTCACACACACACACACACTCTCTCTCTCTCTCTCTCTCTCTCACACACACACTCTCTCTCTCTCTCTCTCTCTCTCTCTCTCTCTCACACACACACACACACACACACACACACACACACACTCTCTCTCTCACACACACACACACTCTCTCTCACACACACACACACACTCTCTCTCTCTCTCTCTCTCTCTCTCACACACACACACACACACACTCTCTCTCTCTCTCTCTCTCTCTCTCTCTCACACACACACACACACACACACACACACACACACACACTCTCTCTCTCTCACACACACACACACACACACACACTCTCTCTCTCTCTCTCTCTCTCACACACACACACTCACACACACACACACACACTCTCACACACACACTTCTTGGACTCTAAACTCGTTCTCTCCCTCGATTCCTCTCTCCGACTGAACTTCATTCTCTCTCTCGTGTTCGCTCATCGTCTTGTTTTCTTTATTTTTATGATTGAATATCATACCTCATATCTCATATCTCATTTCACGGAGCTCTTAAGCTCAGAACTGTTCTGCAGAAATAAAACACACTGAATGTCGCGTAGAGTCACGTCATGGTTTCCAGGCCACAGAGACATCAGTGACTCAGTGACCTCACATAGTCCGTCGGTAAACATTGAGATTCTCATCTTCTGATTCTGAATCGATTGACGGACGTCGTGCTGCGTAATGTTCTCCTTCTGTGTGAAAGTACTCGTGACGAAAACAACAGTTCACTCAGTATATGGACATTGAATTAATCACACACAAACAAACTTCTGCTTCAGGTCAAGCGTGTCGAACATCATTGTGTGTTTTGTTGAAAATGATTTTGTGCACAATTTATTTTTTAAATTGCAAAGTTTCTAATTAATAGAAAACGATTTAATTCATGTAACAGGAAGCGTTTACATTTTATTTATAACTTGAACTTGTTCTTAAAAGACAGAATTGTGAAAAACAAACAAACCTTTGAGTGTTTATCTGTTGAGCATGAATACATTTGACCTTTTGCCTCCGTGAGTTCACTTTATCATCAGTTTATTCCATTTGATTGATTTGGAATTTAAAACGCCAACAACTCAGAAGAAGAGTATCATGACATCAACAGAATCCCAGAGGATGAAAGCATTTCCAAAGCGGTCCTGTGTGAGTCGTACACACATTTCACTCTGCTTCGTGCCGTAGTTTGCCTCCGTTAGAGCTCAGCAGACTGGACGAGACCCACGATGCACTGAATCAGGAGTCCACGGTGAGATCTGGAAAGATCCACAGCGCTAACATTCTGTGTTTAAGTCGTGCTTCAGTCATGCTTCTTGATCTGATTCCATGAGACACTGAAATCATTCCTGTTTCCTGTCAGGTGTCGACAAGATTAGTGTGTCAAAATGTGAGTGAGTGAGTGTGAGTGTGTGTGTGTGTGTGTGTGTGTGTGTGTGTGTGTGTGTGTGTGTGTGTTTGAGTGGCGGCAGGACGGTGGTCCTACCGCACTCTGTCAACAGCCTCCTTTGTATGCGTGTGTGTTTTCGTACATGTGTATGTGTGAAGGACAAACCAGCAGAGAGGGAGAATGTCTTCCAGTGTGGCCAGTTAGCCGGTCTGATTGTATTTATACAGAACAAACAAAAGGGAGGAATGCTGGGGGAGGGGTGGGAGCCGAGAGGACACCTCAAAGAAAGAAAGGAGTAAAGAGAGAAAAGACCACTCCAAGAAAGCATCCAGCCGGACGCCCCCTGACCCCGACTGGCTGTAAATCTGTCCCCTCCTCCTATAGACGGGGAGGTGCTTTTTGTTTGTTGCAGGTTTTTTTTTGTGTGTGAGGAAGAAATAAGGTTTGGTGAGTCGTTTCCTGAGCGACGATCCCGACTCACACAGCGGAGAGTAACTCGGTGTGATGAATGTACAACGTGTCAATCATAAAACAACCCCGTTAATGTAAGAACAACTCTAAAGACGGCCAGTGTTCTCTGTCAGTAATCTCTTAAAGATGGCCACCAGTCGAGGCAGACAGGAAAGCTTGATCCTGTTTGTCTTCCTGCTTCACAGGAACAAGTCAGCGTCGATTATTTACCTGCTAAACACAGAGGACTTTGTGCCGATTCCTTGGAGATTTCCTTCCCCGATCATTTTACCACCAAAATACGGCTGCAACTTCAACCCTGCTGTGACACGTGATTTATTGATTTTTTAATGCGAATTACTTAAGTCAGCCTGATTTTAGCTCGATATAAATACGCTTTGAATACTAGTTTTACGCTTTGGTTGCAACGTCGGCACAAGGTAGAGGGCCGCAGCATGTCGGGACAGGAGACAAACCCGTTGGTTTGTATGTGTTCATTTCTTCCTTTTTGTTGTCTTCAGCACTTGTAGCCGACATATAGGATGTGACGGTTGGTTCTTAGTTATATTTGTTCTTGGCGACCAGAAAACAAAACACAACAGTGGACTGCTTGCTTGAGGCCTTGAAATGAGCCGTTTGTCCGTCACCATCTTGGTTTTTGACCGTCGGCATTTAGGTTTTTAACCTTCCTCGTCTTGGTTTTTGGTTTTTGACTGCCCTCATCTTGGTTTGTCCGTCACTGTGTTGTTTTTTTTTGTAACCAGAAGTGACACAAGAGGGCGGAGCTAAGAGCAACTGAACGAGTAAGACATTGTTAGTTGACCAAAAAGGTTACAATTAACCTCCATGAAGTGAAAACTCTGTGAAAGGGTGAAAGTTGTAAGACGAAATCACGGACAACTCTCAAACCAGACAACGCTGTGGTAGCCACCTGTCAATCACTGTGTAGCCCCGCCCTAAAGCATCCCCTGCTTTATGGTCTGTGTGACTCTAAATGGACCATAATGTACTAAATGAACATCATGCTGTATTGAAGAAGACTTGAAACTAGAGATTGAGACATAAACTCATGTTTACAATGTTTACTGAGGGAATAAATCAAGAGAGAAGTAGAGTCATTTTCTATAGACTTCTATGCAACTAGAGGAGTCGCCCCCTGGTGGACACTAGAGAGAATGCAGGTTTATAGACTCTTCAGCATTGGCTTCACTTGTCAGACCGGCGGTTGCCGCCTGGTAAATATAATGCGATAATTTGGAAAGAGTTGACCATAGCGCTGTTTTGCAAAACTGTAGTAATTGCAACCGCCCTACCATCAAACATTACGGGAGAATTGGGTAAATTGACACTTTCAAAACATCAACTTGAGAGTGTTAAGTAGCTGGTATTACATGGGTGTATATTTGGCTTGGCTCTGGTTTCAGTGTAATTTGTTCAGAATATCTTGTTGAGTCGTAGTGCCACAGAGGCAGGCGTCTCCTCAGAGAGCAGCCGTCATAAGATCACAGACGAGCCATAAAATGTGATCCCTCAAAAACTTGGACCAGGATGTCGAGGACGTCGTGGAACTCCGTCGTCACGATGGATTGTTTCTTCTTTTTGGCCCACGTTGTGTGTCCACAACACGGCTCAGTGAGAGTAGATTTTCCCACCATGTGTGCCATGATGTGGTAAATAACCGTAGTGGGGTCATGAACATGATTTGTGCCAAGGGAAACGTTGACAGAACCCAGAGCCACGCTGTCATACTTGACATCATTGGACATGTCATGTGTGGGCACGGTGTAACCCCATGAGCTGTGGTACAAACACTTTGGTGTGTTGCTGTTCAAACCCTTAAAAATGCTGGTTTAGTGTTTATGTTGTATTATGATTCAAGCTTCAGTGTTTAGACTTTTCCCACATGCTCGGCAGACCAAGGTCTCCAGTGTGTTCGCACATGTTCAGGAGTCAAAAAGAGAACAGATCGTCTACATCGTAACCAAAAATCAAAAGATGTGTAGATTTAACAAGCTAAAACAAAACAACAACCAGTGGGTCATCTCTACACAGCTGTCTGTGATGGGTCTGTTAAAGCCACCATTCAAAGTGTGGAAACACACAAAGACAGCACCAGTGAAACAGCTCATAACTCATCTCTAATATCTATTTTATATTCATGTGAAAACATCATGATGATGTTATAATTTACTTTCAGCCAGTACTCATGTTCACTGAGCAGAGCCTGAAGGCATCACAGTGTAACTGAAGCGAACCTCTGTTGGTTAGCCGTTAGCGGTGCTGCTAACGTTACTAGCTCTCCTCCTGTTGGTTAGCCGTTAGCGGTGCTGCTAACGTTACTAGCTCTCCTCCTGTTGGTTAGCCGTTAGCGGTGCTGCTAACGTTACTAGCTCTCCTCCTGTTGGTTAGCCGTTAGCGGTGCTGCTAACGTTACCAGCTCTCCTCCTGTTGGTTAGCCGTTAGCGGTGCTGCTAACGTTTCTAGCTCTCCCCCTGTTGGTTAGCCGTTAGCGGTGCTGCTAACGTTACTAGCTCTCCTCCTGTTGGTTAGCCGTTAGCGGTGCTGCTAACGTTACTAGCTCTCCTGCTGCTTTAAACACTGATTGGTTGTTTACAATGAAACATTATCAGAGACCAGAGACTAGAAACACAAGTTTGACTGAATATTGGAGGAGAACGACTTTAAAACTTTATTCACACTGTGATGGTTAACGTTAAACTGTGTCATTGATCCGCGGTTCACATGCGTGCTGAGACGTGAAGGGGACCTGTACGGATCACGGAGCCACAATGGTCCGTTACACCACAGTTGTCACATTGTGTATCTCCAAAAAATAAAAACATATTCCATCAGAATAATTTGAAAATGCTATAATCATGAAAGTTGTATGGGTGTTATGCTCCAGCGACAACGCGGTGGGTCGTCGTTATCAGCAGTGTGAACGCTGTGCAGTGTGGCGGCGTTCACGCACAGCTTCCATTCACACGGTGGGTCTCTCATGACGTACTCCGTTGGTATCGGTATCACTTTAAGGGTGCTCGTATTAGTGCTGGCGTCATCATTTTTACAATACAATGAAACAATTTAGTTTCATTGAGTTATTTTTAAACAGCAGAAATGATACAAGTTGTAAAATAACAATCTTTGGCCCTTCAACGTTCTGGTCAGAGAAAGGTTCTCAATAGTCCAGACCACTTGTTGTCAAACCCTCTCTTCTGATATTATCCGGTAGATACTGTATATAATACACATAATGTCTGGTTTTCCTCACGGACAGTGAGGAGTGGTCCGTTTATATTCTGGACTACAGATGACAAGTAAAGTAGATCTGACTCACTGAACTGAAAGCTTGTGAACAACCTGAAGCAGTTTAACATTAGTAAATCATTGCCGTCTACATTTTGAAGCATTTGTATAATTATACAAATGGACGTGCCAACAATGTTATTGTTTTTATTTATTTATTTGCTTTGAAAGGGACCGTGTACGGTTCAAACACATAAATGTCACTATTCGATGCACCGTACCAGATCATAGCTTCAAGCTCAATTAACATCTGTACTCCCTTATCAGGTCAAAACAAAGAGAACGGAGAACAAACAGCGCAGAGTAAAAACATGACAAACAGTTACACATGAAAGAACACGCAATACAAAGCTACACACAGTAACGCATCACAAATGTGTGCATGGCAGATAAAAGCAAGGCAAGATGACCGTGAGGTAGAACTGAAGGGCAGTGAGAACAGAGCTGAGCTGCAAAGTTAAACAAACCTTTTAAGTTGGATCAGAAAATGTCAGCAAAACTGTTTTCCAGAAAAAGCTGATTGCCCAAATGCACAGCGGCGAAATGGTATGAGACATACAGAAGATTAGAAGATACGCCTGAGGATCACAGTCGTGAACTAATCTGAATTAGAACACAGCTCCTATATGACATTTTACAGGGCTTTCATTTTACACATCAGGATGTCCCGCTGTTTTCTGAGTGACACCCGAGGTGGTCAGCTTTTATTTAGAAGTTTGATTGGTCTTTAGAAATGTATTCTTTATTATTAAGTTTCACCAGAACTTTTATTTTGAAGTTTGATTGGCCTTTGTAAATGTATTATTTATTATTGAGTTTCACCGGAAGTCAGTTCTTGGTCACTTTTATTTTGAAGTCAGCTGTTACACGCTCTTACCGTAATACTTAGTATACACACGTATCGTAAATCTTGGACCTTTTTTTAAAGTGGGGGCTTTAATTGGTCTGTGTTTTGTCGGAGACCCAATGAAGTGCTTTGTCGATATTTGGTGCAATTTGAACACGTTATTCAATATTAATTAACTTTGAATAAATTAGCGAACAGCGCTCTGTGCCCCCCCAACAATGCTGTGAGCAGCAATTCCCAGGAGCCAAACAATAGAGCCGTTCCCAAACGGGCATGGCGCTAACTGGCGCTATGCTAGTAATCAAAAATTCTGAAAACCAGTTAATTGCATATTTCTTTCTGTTAAAAAAAAATTAAAACATGCATGTGTTTTACAGTGAATTACCGTAATACAGATTGCTCTGAGGCCACTGTTTTTCATGTGATGATGGGTTTCTCAGTGAGATCAGACTTTATATGAAACAACATTAATATTTATTTTCCTGTCATGGAATAGAGAACATTTTATATTTCATAAACACGAAGGACACCAATCGTCTCAATCGTGGTGTCTTTTGTTTTGGTAACAGTCGTATCGGGATGTTTTTAAAACAAAGCAGCTTTACGTGGTCAGAACATGTCCCTCAGATGGACATCTGGTCGGACTCTGGAATCACTGAACTTGTTTACACGCTGAGGATTTTGTTTGTCACGACCGTGGTCACGGTTACAAGCATTACCGTAATCATTATTATGAATTACTGTCCGATGAAAAGCGCCTCTCTATCGCAGCTTGAGCTCGTTTCATTTGGATTGAGATGCGTGTCGGGAGTTCGGATCCGCTTCATGTGCGGTGAGACGAGTCCGTCTGATGCCTTTCTCGCGGACGACTGTTCGAGGAAGTGGAGAACTCTGCCGAGACCCCGGCGGTAATGGGAAAGGTCAAGTGTAAACGTTGTTGGGGCGTTCCTGCGGCTCATCAAAGGCGAACTCTTATCATCTCCAACACGCCGATATCGCGTTACCTCGGGGCCGGCCCCACGTCGGCATGTGACAGCGCAGGACGGTTTTAGGGCCACTGTCTGGCTGAACCTGGAGGAAGCCGGGAATTAATTTGTGACGGACAGCGCTAATGTCTTTCAGACCGGAGCCCCGAAGCTACAAAGCGCTCTCCATAACACCAACGGCCGCGCGGAGCGGCGGAAAACGACAAACGGCCCGACCATCTGCTAACCAGACGCACACGCACACACATATACGACACACGAGGGGTGCCAAACGCATCGATTAGCAGACGAGGAGTGTGAGGGCCACAGCGGGGGGCCGTAGGGGGGGGGGGGACACCCAGGGTCAAAGAGACGGTGTCCCGTTTCGACACATGCTAAATCAGTTACCATAAAGCCCCGGCTCTGTGCCGCAGCCACCCCTCATAATCCCCAAACAATCTGGCTCAATCTGGAGAATAAGTGGAGGGTTTCCAGTTACAGTATCACTCACACACCAATAACAGACCCACGGGTGAAAGAATGTTACGACTGGCGTTTGTTTATTTCCTGTTACGCTAAAGGACGGCGCTGCTCTTGTTTCATTCAGAGCAGGTTGAACCAGGAAAGCTGCTGGACGAAAGTAGGGCTGCAACCAACGATTCACGATGGATTATTATTAGATGAATACATCGTTTGGCCTCTAAAATGAAAGAAAATAGTGAAAAATGTCCAAAGTGATGTCTTGAATTGTCCGAAGCAGAAAGATATTCAGTTTAATGTGATATCAATGAGAGAAGCGCAGGACTTCTCCATATCCGAGAGGCTGGAAGCATTGTTATGTCGGTTGACTAATTGTTGCCGCTTTAGCCAAAAAGTAGTTTCAGAGCAGCATCATCTTCTCCCTTTGCATTTTTTCAGACTTCTTATTTTTCTTTGTTTAACTTTTATTTCTCCGCGTTGATCCCATTTAGAATTGTAATCTCCTTTAAAAGGTGAAAAGGTTAAACGTTTCACACCAGCTCCACATAAAAACACAAGTAGTATTTCACAACAGATACTTCCTATTCTATTGTGCAGTAATGTGATTACACAACGAGTGAAGACAGCAACGTGCAGCAGAAGGAGGTGATACATCTTGTCTGTTCGTCAGAACAATGCAGCGAACGCAGCGTTGAGTAGAAACGCCTCCGTTTCTCAAAGAGGATGAACATTCATGCGTTAATGAAACATCCCCATCATGAACTACAGAGAGTGTGAATCTTCCCCAGATGAGGAGCACATGTGTGTGAGTAGGTGCGATCCTCCGTCGGGCGTGGTTCTCTCCGCTGAGTATTAACTGGCACTAGCCAGCTCCTGGGAGCGATGAGATCCACAGAGGTACCGGCACGCGGTGCTCCGGTGCAATTAGCACACTAATGCCTTCCCCAGGACTCCCCGGGGCCAACGCTGGGCCTGAACCCGAGAACCCGACACCGCACATGCTACACAGACCCAGCACACATCTGGGATTCAGTCTTCCTGTTTGTCAACAAACAGCCTCCTGGAGGCCAGAGCGGCTCCGAAAGGATTTCTTTCTTCAGGAGAGAATCTCGAGCACACGACTCAGTGTGTGTAATCACCAGAGTTAACCCTTTCCACGCCGACGGGAGCTCCTCCAAAGCCCTCTTGTGGGGGGGGTTCTGGTGGGTTCCCGTCTGCTACGTCACAGCTTCTGTTTCCAAACACTCTGGGTTTGTGGGATATGATTTCAACACAGCACGATGTTCATTTAGTACTTTATGGTCCATTTAGAGTCAAACAGACCATAAAGCAGGGGATGCTTTAGGGCGGGGCCACACGGTGATTGACAAGATAAGATAAGATAAGATAAAATAAGATAAGATAAGATAAGATAATCCTTTATTCGTCCCTCAGTGGGGAAATTACAGGATTACAGCAGCATTGCTCACAAGTAAATAAAATAAAAGATAAAATCAAGTAATATAAATAAACTAAACAGTAAACAGTAGTAAAATAAGACAGTAAAGAAGAATATTAAATATACCAGTATATACAGAATATACAGACGAAATAAAAACATAAAATAAATACTTCAACGGATTAGATATTGCACCCGGTGAATGAATTAAAGTGTTAAAGTGTTCAGAGTGTTCGTGTTCAGTGTGTTCGTGGTCCACCGAGAGCAGTTTGTTGTGCAGCCTGACAGCAGCGGGGAGGAAGGACTTGCGGTAGCTCTCCCTCAGACACCGGGGGTGAATCAGCCGGTGACTGAAGGAGCTGTGCAGAGCTGCCACAGTGTCCTGCACGGGGCGGGAGGCGTGAGAGATCATCCTCATCGCCATCATCCTCCTGTCTCCCACCACCTCCACAGTATCCAGTGGACACCCCAGCACGCTGCTGGCCTTCCTCACCAGTTTGTCCAGTCCGAGGTGTAAATGGAGAAGAGGAATGGATCCAGAACGGTTCCCTGTGGGGCCCCTGTGCTGCAGGACACCCGATCTGACTCACACTCTCGTCTCTGCACATACTGTGGACGGTTGGTGAGGGAGTCCAGGATCCATGCGGTGAGGTGGTGGTCCACCCCGGTCTGCTCCAGCTTGTCCCTCAGAAGCACAGGCTGGATGGTGTTGAAGGCACTGGAGAAGTCGTAGACAGGTCTCCACCAGAGACGTATACGGCGTCTCTACGTCACTCCTCCTCAGTCCAGATATGGTCACTTCTGTTTATCGCCTGCACAATTCTAACATGGCGACGGCCGTAATCCAAGATGTCGAAATTGACTAACTCGAGGCTTCAAAACATCCACAGACCGATGAATGACGTCACGACGACGACGTCCACTTCTTACACACAGTCTGTGGATAGAAGTAAACCCTCACGGCCTCAAAGTCTATCAGTGTGATCAGGATTTGGACAAAATCAGACCCACCAACTAATCTGTCTTTGAGTGTAAAACATCAGGACGTGATATAAAACTGTGTGAAGAGAACATTTCCTTCAGCACAGTTGTGTGTTTGCAGCAGTGGGAGACGATATTACTCTTCTCATAAACTCCCTCGACAGATTCTCTGATTTAATGAGCATCTTTGCGCGTTGAATCCCAATGAAACACAGCTAATTAACCTTATTATTTAAAGGGCCAGAGCATCTCCCCCATCAATACAACCACTTGCTTGCCTGTTCAGCACTGAGTCATTAACAGAGAGATGAAGCAGATTAGATGAAGGAACGTGTCTGTAGGTATCTATTTTCATGAGATTGGACCGTGTGCACTTGCAGGCATATTTATAGACGCAGAGAAGAGTCCTTCCTGACATCATGAGGAAGGAGGCTTCAGGACATACAGAGGTTTGTTTGGTGTGCTGCAGCTTCCTGATTAGCGCTGCGTCTATGAAATATATGAAGCAATTATTGAAGCCAGAGTTCTGACTGTACTTTCCTGTCTGGGACTTTTAATTCCAGTGCGGTTCCACATGTTACCTCACATCCCTTCTATAGATCAGTACTCGGCTCCGGCGCTGCTATCGGGCCGGTGGATCGGCACACGGTAAACAGGTCCATGTGTCAGCGGCCCCCGTTTGACTGACAGCCTGTCACTTCCTCTTCGTCGTCATCGCCGCAGCGCTCAGATAGGATCTGGAGGAGTTTTGGCCCCCCGACTGCTTTTGATCCGACCCGGGGTACGCCACATATCCTCTGATGTGCTGCCTTACAAACTGTTGGCCGGTCGAAGCTCCGATAGCGAGACGTGAAGCGGAGCCGATGTCAGCTTTTTATTTTTTGCTCTGCGGTGGAAAGTCAGTGTGCATCAGGACCGAGCGGCTCTGAGTGAAAGATATCTGATGGAGCAGTGGTTAGAGGCAGATGTGTGTTCAGGAAGGGACAGCAACACACACACACACACACACACACACACACCTGCAGCATCACCTTTCAGCACGGACACATACATACATGAACGTCTCAGCCACAAAATGACCGTCTGTGTACAATTGAAAGAAATGGAGGCCATGTTTAACAACAGCAAAACTGTATGAAAACATATGCTTTGACTCTATTTGACCACATGCTTTCATTCTGCATCGAGTAGGATGGAGTGATATGTACGCAGAGATAAACACTCTGCTGCAGTCGTTGTTACTTTGGCTGTGGGGAGAAGGACTCGTCCGCCAGTCCTCCGCTAATCGACACGTTCACTCCTACTACCACTGGGCAGTACCAGGTGCAACCTCTTCTTCAGCCAAAGCTTCATGTGTTAAACCTGCATTCTCTCTAGTGTCCACCAGGGGGCGACTCCTCTGGTTGTATAGAAGTCTATAGAAAATGACTCTACTTCTCTCTTGATTTATTACCTCAGTAAACATTGTAAACATGAGTTTATGTCTCAATCTCTAGTTTCAAGTCTTCTTCAATACAGCATGATGTTCATTTAGTACATTATGGTCCATTTAGAGTCACACAGACCATAAAGCAGGGGATGCTTTAGGGCGGGGCTACACGCTGATTGACAGGTGACAGACCAGTGACGTATATGGCGTCTCTACGTCACTCCTCCTCAGTCCAGATATGGTCACTTCCTGTTCACTGGTTTTGAAAAAAAACAACATGGCGACGGACGTAATCCAAGATGGTGAACTCGAGGCTTCAAAACATCCACAAAGCATTGGGTGACGTCACGATGTCTACGTCCACTTCTTACAAACAGTCTGTGGTCAGTTCCATCACATGTGCAGAAAAGAAAGCACAGGTGCATGTGTTGGGGAATAAGTGAGTTCATAAATGATTGTCCTGCAAAGAGTTGTGTGAGAGTTTGTAAATGGATGTTTTGATGTTTGATGTTTGACATCTGCTGTCGTTAAACGTGACCTCTGTTGGCTTTCATTGATCGAGACTTTTCCTCAGTTTTTACATGTTTTGTTCATAATAACGGCATGAGAGAAAAACAAGACATCGAGTAATACGTTGTGAGCAGCTGACACACAGACTCACTGACGGTTGTTCTTCCCCAGGTGAGCGTCCCTACCAGTGTCCCTACTGCGACAAAGCCTTCAGCAAGAACGACGGCCTGAAGATGCACATCCGCACACACACTCGAGTAAGTTTCCCTCAGAACTTTGACCTTTCTTGTTGTTTCTAACTCACTTGTTGTCGTCTTGTTGTTCTTACTGCAGCTTTACTCACTTTACAGCACACTGAAGCACAAGTTCAATCAGGATTGTGTTAGTTCGTCTCAATGGAATGCATATTTAGGGTTTGGACATGTTTGCTTTGTACATTGTGTTGTTACGGTCCCTTGGTGCTTGAGTTCATCCTCTCAGAGATCCCTGCAGTCGTAGGAAACATCTTCTCGATGTCCGGACCATGTGGATGTAGAGTGAGTCAGGGCTCCGGGTGGAGAAAAGGAAACCCGTGAGGTCATTTCCTGGGTCGGGACGGCGCTCATTTCCCAGCGTCACTCCTCGACCCGTCGGCGTTCTCCACCAGAGCGACACTTTCCACTCGCTCTCCGCTGCATGAGACGTGTTTGGTCGTAGATTTACATCATCCGTCCCGTCCCGTCGACTCTGTCGGTCTCAAAGACGTCGTCCTGCGTTAACGCTGTCCAGAGCAGCGAGCCAATAACGGACGTATCCTGCTCAGGTCCACGTCCCCTCACCACAAGCAGGCAGGTATAATTGTGTAGCGAGCCGCTGATTACACTGACTGATGTTTGTGTTCCTAATGTTTCCCCCCGGATCTGCCTTTGCTCACAGCGCTCTGAAATATGGGCTGAGCAGTTACAAACAGCAGAGCCAGATGAAGTCACTGTCGAGCAAAACCAACGTCGTTTGGCTGCGAAGAGCCGCAGCTCAGCGTTAACGTACGCACGACTTCTTTTTACCACAAAACCGCAGCGTCGGCCGACTTGAATGGGACACATAATGGCGACAGGAAGCGCTGACATGTTGGACATTGAGAGTTTCCTTCTGATATTGCTTTGATCTCTGGTGGTGGGAGCATGTTGTATGTCTACAAACACACATTTGTTCTTGCGCGTGAAGGCTCTTTATTTATTGTTTTGACGAGGAGGCTTTACAATTGTCCTTAAATTGATGAGAATATTTAGAAGGTATCTTGGTTGGAGAGATAGATCTCGCTCCTTCCTTGCGGGCAACAATGGATTTTGGGGCGTGTGAACGCGTCCTATGTGCAGCACAGACCCCCGTCAGTCCTACTGCACATGTATGAACATTGGAATCTTGTATCTAGAGGGCGACAGGCTGAGTCACCACTGTGACTCCTCACTCTCAACCTTTGTTAGTCGCTGCTGAGTTTCAGAATGATCCGTTCACAAAGAATCTGAAAACAAAACGCTGTAAACTTGAGCTAATGTGAGCTACCCGCCGACGTGCCACCGCCTTCACAATAAAAGCACCTGTTATCTTTGCATTTACGGACACGCTGAGAGGAAAAGCTCGGGTCAAAGGTCAGACGGTGAACAGCTGCTGGAGAGGGAAGGTCGCCAGGTACAGATGTTCAATGTTACCGAGGTCAGAGTGATGCATTCTGGGTACACCACGTCACCTAAGTCCACCCATGTGTTTCCTGACCTTTTCAACTTTGACCCCTGGTTTCTTTGTCACACAACAACCGCTGGAAAAAGAGTCCTTAAAGACTTAAGTGGAAATTTGCATCAGATCACAGAGTCTGTTTTCTCACACACACACACACACACACACACACACACACACACACACACACACACACACACACACACACACAGTTGCATCCTTAAAGCTCCGCACGCAGTGAACCTGATCTTCACCTCCTTTTGTGTCCCGTGTCGCTGGGCGCTCCTTGCCCCGCCCACACGATAGCGCCTTTTCCCAGGACCCTCACTTCCTGCATTCACCCCGTTCCCATGACAACTAAGCTTTCGAAGTGGGTCGAGCCTCCTTGCCGCTATCGGCGGGCCTCCCAAAGAGCGACAGTGGGAACCGGCTCCTGCTATCTCTCCACGCTTTCTCCTCAAGTCTTCTAGGCGTCACCACTGGTTTCAGTCACGCCTCCTCCTCAAGGCCGTCCACCCCGGTGAACACACACACACACACACACACACACACACACTTGTTTTCTTGTGTGGAAACACACCCACGGGGAGATAGCCGCCTTGACTGAGCTGAGACGGGCCGGCGAGAGGCACAGAGGAAATGTTCTTTGGTAAACTGATGGTGTGGAGACAGAGGAGTGGTGTTCTGCAGCCCCAGAGTGCCGGTGCTCTCGTACACGTTCAAAGGGAAACTTCCTGCGCCGTGTTTTCTTACTCTTTTGAGGAATCCGTGTGTTTTCGATGCCCCTGCGCCGGTCATTTCCTCCCTACTGCAGGGGCATTTCATATCTCCATAAACTCACAGGGGGTGTGAAAGTGAGAGGTGTGCGCGATATGTATCTCCACATCTTCCTCCTGTGTGCTGTGCGTGTGTTCTTTTCGCGCGCACACGTGTGTGTCATTAACCCGTCGTACGCCGTAATGGACACAGATGCTCCTGCAGCGTTCGGTCCACATGTGAAGCATTGTTTTTATACGCATTGTCCCGCTGCATCTTTCAAACGTCGCTGTGTTTGTGTGCGTCGCTGCAGGAGAAGCCGTATAAATGCAGCGTGTGCAACAAAGCCTTCAGCCAGAAGAGAGGACTGGACGAGCACATGAGGACCCACACGGGAGAGAAACCTTTCCAATGTGACGTGAGTATCCAACCAGCTCCCACGTCTTCGCCTGTGTGTGTGTGTGTGTGTGTGTTTAAGTGATGGCACAAGGCCAGATGTGTGTGGGGGGGGGGGGGCTCAGTAAGAGGCAGATAGTGATCTTGCTCCTCTGGGGGGGCCGAGTGGGCTGATCTCACGTAAACACATTGAGAGGATCAGAGGGAGAAATTACCCTCTGCTTATAATACTGTAGCAGCAATAATTACTCTCAGAGACCAGGCGGAGGGAACAGAGGATGTTGGAGAGACGCTTTGTTTTATCGCCATTTTCTGAAAGTGATGGATGAGCAGGCAAACTGAATTAAGATGATTATTGTGAGACCAGAGGTTTTCAAATTGATGCTGCGAGACTTAAAAGGGACAGGTGTTCTAAAGACAACAGGAATATCAATGGAGTCTGGTTCGCTCACCAACACGGTCGATTTAAGGACTGAAGATGCTTCTTCTCGGAGTCATAACTCAGTCAGACCTGATTACACAGACGTGGTAAACGTGTGTGTTAGATATCATTCTGTCTGTTGCAACTCAGCGTCCATGAAACCACACGAACCGTGTCTCTGCAGAAGAAGCCTGAGGATCCTCATGTTTTTAAGTTTTCCAGTGATAGTTGTCTGAACATTCATGGAAACACTGTGAGCACGAGCTGCAAACCTTCAACAAACCTTTAATGATGCCACAAACAAGTACAGCCTTAAAACAGGTGTGTCTGACACGACCACTGCTGCAGTGTTTGATTGGATGAACACAACCCACGACTGGATAACCGGCAATCTGGACCGCAAGTATATCAGCCGTGTTTATCACTCACGTTTTTCACCGTATGCGTGTAAACGTGAGGTTGATTCTCAATACAAAGGCACGGAATAACTGTGTGTACTGGGAGTTCCGTTAGCTGTTAGCTGTTAGCCAAACACATCGTCCAAAACATTATAACTGTGTCTCCACTCCCATACCTACAGTATGAATGCAGTTTGCTGCAGCAGCATGCGAGATCAGCCGCGGACAGACACAGAGATGCACACTCACTCTACCAATCTCATTATCTCCTTGTGGGAATAAAATGTCCAAATGTCCAAAATATAAGAAAGGCAAAGAATAATTGTCCGAGTAAAACTTGATCATGTTGACTTTGCTTAAACTCAGATCATTTGCTTAGTTGAGAACCTGACGACATTCTGAGGAGCGGGTTTTAGTCTGAAGAGGGTCCACAGCATCGGACCCTGAGAGCTCAGTCATGCACAAAACTTTCAGATCGTAACTCTGGAATCCAAATATCTCTCCATTCTTTGAAGAACATATCACAAAAAAGAAACAATCGCGTCTAATCCATCACCCATCTCTGGATCCTCAGATTCCCGTTTGAGCTTTAACACCCCGATAAGCCTTTAATCCGTGGCATCGCCTCAAGTTCCAAAGCAGAAAATGGGCATAGCGTTGTTGTCTCAGACCACAGACTCAGTATC
This sequence comes from Melanostigma gelatinosum, assembly GCF_949748355.1. NCBI lineage: Eukaryota > Metazoa > Chordata > Actinopteri > Perciformes > Zoarcidae > Melanostigma > Melanostigma gelatinosum. The sequence continues at coordinate 29,856,543 of NC_136637.1, forward strand.
CCATTCATCGCCAGTGAAGCATCAGCAGAAAGCGTCTCCCAACATTCATCTGGATTCTTCTTTTTTCCTCGGCCGTGGAAGAGACATTCTCATGTTAATAATTCTGAAGATAATAGAAATAACATGTGCGTTTCATTTTGAGTGAGACAAAAAAGCGGGTCGCATGGTTCCAGGAACACTTCCCAGAACAAAGCTAGATGTATGAGCAGTTTCTGTCATAACAGCATTAAACATGTTGTAGAAGCATCCGGTAACATCTGGGAGACGAGGAGGCCTCTCTCTCATCAGCTCCCGTCGCTGCCTCACTTTGTAGAAAAGATCTAATGTTTTACTGACACCGGAGTAGATTTGTTGACTGTTTGAAAGATATTTGGATAACAAAGTTAGAACATGATAGCACATCAATACGAGGGTCTAAAAGAGCTGAAGAACTAATGATAAACTGTACAGTTGTTCACATAGAACTAGTGATGTAACGGACCTGTTGGTCAACGATCCGTATTCATCCCCCCACAGATTGATCAGGTTAACCTTCACAATGTAACGTTAACCATCAGTGTGTAAATAAAGTTTTAACATTAACCATCACAGTGTAAATAAAGTTTAACGTTAACCATCAGTGTGTAAATAAAGTTGAAACGTTAACCATCAGAGTGTAAATAAAGTTTAACGTTAACCATCAGAGTGTAAATAAAGTTTAACGTTAACCATCAGAGTGTAAATAAAGTTTAATGTTAACCATCACAGTGTAAATAAAGTTTAACTTTAACCATCACAGTGTAAATAAAGTTTAACGTTAACCATCAGTGTGTAAATAAAGTTTAAACGTTAACCATCAGAGTGTAAATAAAGTTTAACGTTAACCATCAGAGTGTAAATAAAGTTTAACGTTAACCATCAGAGTGTAAATAAAGTTTAACGTTAACCATCACAGTGTAAATAAAGTTTAACGTTAACCATCAGAGTGTAAATAAAGTTTAATGTTAACCATCACAGTGTAAATAAAGTTTAACTTTAACCATCACAGTGTAAATAAAGTTTTAACGTTAACCTTCACAGTTTAAATAAAGTTTTAACATTAATAGTGCTGGGCAAATTAACGCGTTAATTTCGCGTTAACGCATTAATTAATTAACGCAGACAATTATTTTATCGCGCGTTAACGCATAATTGTATTTATTTATTATTATTGTAACAGACTGTCTCATGTTTATCGTTTTGTATTGGAGATGATATGTCCCTTCAGGGTTGCCGTAATGTTAGCAGCACCGCTAACGGCTAACCAACAGGAGGAGAACTAGTAATGTTAGCAGCACCGCTAACGGCTAACCAACAGGAGGAGAGCTAGTAACATTAGCAGCACCGCTAACGGCTAACCAACAGGAGGAGAGCTAGTAACGTTAGCAGCACCGCTAACGGCTAACCAACGGTTCACTTCAGTTACACTATGATGCCTTCAGGCTCTGCTCAGTGAACATGAGTACTGGCTGAAGGTACATTATAACGTTATCATGATGATGTGTTCACATGTCATCTGTAAAATGTAGTTTTAGTGACAAACTAGAATAAACCAGTAGTTTGAAGGAGATGTTTTCACATGAATATAAAACTTCAGAGCGTTGAAATAAAGGATTTCGGGGACGGTGGCGAAAAAACAAGTCTTGAGTCATGTAGACCAGATCGTTGTTGTTGTAACAACGATCCATATCGGCCTATAGGATCATCACTAATCGTCTGTTGTGATCGGGGATCATTGAAAGTTATATTTCCATCCGATACTATACAACCCGAACCCTGAGTTTATCCCGACATTGAACCACTCAAGAGTTAGAAACAGATTGTTTTATTTCTGGACCGACCACATAATAATAAAACAGGAATTTTCTGAAGTCTGTTCTCACACTAAAGACGATGTCATTCACATCTATTTCTCTTGGCCACAGATGTAAAGCGTGTGAGGCTTAGTCAGAGTGTAATTCATTGCTGTGAAGCTCTTCACAGATGGAGAGAGGACTCATGAGAGGACTCACGCTGTGACTCTCGCAGCAGCGAGTTAAACTGCAGCTGAACAGCAGCCAGCAGGCGGATTACGGTGATTGATGGAGGATGATGGAGTCATTTGTTCAGTGTAAAATGGCTCATTTATGATGGATGTTAAGTTGCATGCATTCCCTCTCGCTGCTGGTGGGGGAAAATCAAAAAAATCAAAAAACCATATCTGTCGCCACGGTCCATCCAGCGTGTAAGATTTACAAAATCATTCTGCGTGTCTCCGGCTGTTCCTGTGATGAGCTCCACAGATCAGACGTCACATTTAGGTTTATTAGCTTAAAGAGGAGACGCTACAGGTGAATAGAGTCAAACAGAGGTAACTAATGGAGACAGTGAAACGGCCCCCAGCTGATCGCTGACATTAAGATGATTATCTTATTGCACATTTTGTGAAATTTTAAGTTCACGGATGCAAATGAGGCATTTTCTTATGAAATAGCTGCTAATTTTCATACATTTCCAGAACATAAATGTGAACATTGGATAAAGCCATTTTATTGACATATTAGAGTCAAAGGTTTTTACATTTATGATGTAAAAACATCAAACCCCTCTGTGTGAACCTTCAGCACACAGAGAGGAATGAACGAGTGAAGTTTGGTGAATGTAAGAGCTGCTGAAGTGGAGATTTATCATCAGAGTCTGAGAACAAACTCATTGAGAGGAAACGTCTTTAAAGAGACGTTTAGTTACATCACAGACATTTAGACTCTACAGGTGAATATTCACCACTTCATCACTCACATTAAGAGACTCTACAGGTGAATATTCACCACTTCATCACTCACATTAAGATACTCTACAGGTGAATATTCACCACTTCATCACTCACATTAAGAGACTCTACAGGTGAATATTCACCACTTCATCACTCACATTAAGATACTCTACAGGTGAATATTCACCACTTCATCACTCACATTAAGAGACTCTACAGGTGAATATTCACCACTTCATCACTCACATTAAGAGACTCTACAGGTGAATATTCACCACTTCATCACTCACATTAAGAGACTCTACAGGTGAATATTCACCACTTCATCACTCACATTAAGATACTCTACAGGTGAATATTCACCACTTCATCACTCACATTAAGAGACTCTACAGGTGAATATTCACCACTTCATCACTCACATTAAGATACTCTACAGGTGAATATTCACCACTTCATCACTCACATTAAGAGACTCTACAGGTGAATATTCACCACTTCATCACTCACATTAAGAGACTCTACAGGTGAATATTCACCACTTCATCACTCACATTAAGAGACTCTACAGGTGAATATTCACCACTTCATCACTCACATTAAGATACTCTACAGGTGAATATTCACCACTTCATCACTCACATTAAGAGACTCTACAGGTGAATATTCACCACTTCATCACTCACATTAAGAAGACTCTACAGGTGAACATTCACCACTTCATCACTCACATTAAGAGACTCTACAGGTGAATATTCACCACTTCATCACTCACATTAAGACTCTACAGGTGAACATTCACCACTTCATCACTCACATTAAGAGTATTTATTGTGTTACAAGTTTTCTGAAATGTGATGTTTAAATATGTAAATGAGGCATTATGTAATGGTAACTTTTGGTGAATTTAGTAGAAATCTACAGACGTAAACAGACAAAGTATAAAATAAATGTTTTATTTCCTCTCGTCTGAAAGAAGACGAGTTATGGAGGAAAAATAGACCAAAATCTCAAAGTTTTTTCCTGGACTTTCTCTCCTTGATGCCCACTTCTAACGTCCTGTGTGTTTGTGTGGTTTCCAGGTGTGTGACCTGTCGTTCAGCTTGAAGAAGATGCTCAGCAGGCACAAGCTCACACACAACCCCAACCGGCCCATGGCAGAGTGCCAGCTGTGCCACAAGAAGTTCACCAGGAACGACTACCTCAAAGTACACATGGAGAACGTCCACGGGGAGACGGAGTAGCTCGAGCCAATTATGGAACCGCTGGCTGGGAACGATATCTGATTCCTCAGATAAAGTCCGGCCTCGTGCCTCCTGCAGCCAGAGTGGTCCATACGTACTGTACACACAGATGGATAGATAGCAGCAGTGTTGTTGGTAAAGATACACACATGTAGAATGTGGGAAACATTTGGGCGAGTATTTAATAGTCGAAACATAGGCTGTACTTTTGTAAATCTTTGTCTCACATTGTTATTGTCTGCTCTCAGAACCAGTGTTACTGTTCATACGGTTACAGCCTGACCTCCACTGTAGCATCAACTGCTTGAACACGGTACTGTGCATCCGTGTCGAAGAACACCGACCAACCAAAGGCCTTCAAGCTCACTCTTCTTGTGTTACCAACCTGGTGCCCAAACATGTTTAATATTTAGACTCTGTTAAGCCCTCGGATCAAACTCCCAGTAGCCAGGAAAATGTGTCACACGTCATCCACGGATACGTTGGATGTGGATGATTTTTCAAGTGGCCCACAAAGGACGGATGTCAATGATTTACGCTAGATACGTTGTAGCGCCGCGCTGTAGCGCCGCGCTGTAGCGCCGCGCTGTAGCGCCGCGCTGTAGCGCAGCGCTGTAGCGCCGCGCTGTAGCGCCGCGTTGTAGCGCCGCGTTGTAGCGCCGCGTTGTAGCGCCGCGTTGTAGCGCCGCGCTGTAGCGTCGCGCTGTAGCGCCGCGTTGTAGCGCCGCGTTGTAGCGCCACGTTGTAGCGCCGCGTTGTAGCGCCGCGCTGTAGCGTCGCGCTGTAGCGCCGCGCTGTAGCGCCGCGTTGTAGCGCCGCGCTGTAGCCCCGCGCTGTAGCGCCGCGTTGTAGCGCCGCGTTGTAGCGCCGCGCTGTAGCGTCACATTTTTCCGTTACATTGTTATTATTGTAACGTAAACCATGATCTCTTTTCTAACCTCAACCAATCGTTTCACAACGGTAACCACGTGGCCTTGTACGTTTCTGCAAGCGTGATACGAGACTGATATCAAAAGTTTTCATGAAACTTATTTTTGGTTTGGAAACGTCGACATTCAACGTCTCCCGTGGTTTGGAGAAACTTATTATTCTCTACTTTAAAAAAAAAAAGTGAATGAATGGTCCCAAGAAGACGTGCAGAGAAGAAGTCGTGCTGTGGGACGTCTGATTGGAAGCGCCTGTAAAACTAGACGTCTGTTTGTAGCAATAGTTCAGCAGACAGCTGTACATTATTCATTGAAGATGGATGACGTCCTTCCTGTCCCTCCTTTGGTGCTGAAAGTTACTGTTTCTGCGTCCCAAGTTGTGTTCGGGACACAAAGAAAATCCAAAGTACTGTTCGTTGACTTCTGTGATGTGTTTGTTGAGTCCGATGTGGTTGGATGCTGTGCCTTGCAGTGTGTGTTGAAGTTGTTCTTTGTTGATCATTGTTCAATACAGCATCTCGTGTATTTGAGTATAATTCTGTCCTGTTTCACGTCCACACCTTCATTCACTGCCACTGTGACGAATGTACCTTTTCCAGCTGTTTATTCAGCGTCTGCAGACTGTGAATTGTCACTTCACACTTTTGCATTTTGAAATGTATAAAACCTCATCACCTACCAAGCATCCACTTCCTCCGCCCGTTCTAATTATGTGTTTGTGAACTGTTGATGTAAGGGGGGGGGGGGGGGGGGGGGGTAATTGAAGCACTATTCTTGGGTCGGGCTAATTGAAGCTTCCACTGAGGCCACAGTCACCACTCGGCTGCTCTGTAGATCCACTCACTCTCTCTGTGGACGCGGAGACGCTTTCTCACGTCCGTCCCCTCCAGCAGAGCGTCCTGCGAGAGTCTGGCGCTGAGCGGTGGAGCGGAGCTGATGGTGTTCTGTGAAGTCTTTTGTGGTTTTGGCTTCTTAAGAAACACGGAACTCCGACAGTATGTCTGCTTCACTGTGCTGTTTGTTTAACCTTCAGCTAATTACTGGAGTTCATGTTAGATTAGGTTTCACTCAAACCAGCACCAAACCAGATCACTGATACTCTCATCGGCTCTTTTGGATTGTTTTGTGAGAAAAAAAAGACATTTAATGAAGAAAACGTTTGCGACGAGGACGTCTCACTCAGGAACTAAGACGGTAACTCTGGACCGCATCAACACAAACAAGTGTTTGCTCATTTAGAACCAGTTCCTGTTGAGAGCCGGGTTTCGGGGCATCCCTCGTTCTGGGGAGCGTGGTTAGCGGCGACTCTCGGATCCCACGTGACCGTCTTCGCTCTCTGGAGCTCGGTTCACCGCGTGGCCGTGCGGGGCGTGGCCTCGCTGGTCTGGTGCCTGCTTGTTAGTGGTGAGGCCTCCGGGCCGTGCTGACGCACTCTCCCATACAGTAGCATTCTGTTTACAGCAGTAGAAGTAGAAGGGACTTCCAGCGGCGCAGTGTTACTGTCTGCCTCGTGTCCCGAGGGGCTGGCAGGTCGGACCGGTTGAGATATCTCTCTCTGTCTCTCACAATGTGTCCTGCCTGTCACCGTCCATGTCTTTTGATGTTCCTCGTGGGACTTTCCCAGTGACCCAGTGATCTTGTCCCCCACTTCAGTCGTCCCTGCCTGCTTGTGTCTCCCTCCCTTCCTGCTGGGTGTATCATGCCAGAGCTCCCAGTCAATGTGTTTCTAATTACATGTTTTTACTGGAAGCCTCCAGTTTCCTGTGTTCCTCCCAGTTAGCGAGTGCGGCTCAGACCGGGCGTCCGCAGAGAGCCCCGCCCACCGCGCGGGAAGTATCATTACCACGCCGGGCCGGGTTTTTATGGCAAAACCGCTGTCACGTCGGGAACGACTCGGACACGCTTGTCTGACCTCCTGTGTGTTTGGGGCCGGCGTTGCTGTGGCAACGGGTAGCCTTTTCCATTCCCCTGCGCTTGACCGGAGTAATGTGGAATGTGCGTGCCATGCCGTGAATGCCATGCCGAAGGGTTCTAAAGCGAGCGGGCCGGGTGTGTTTGGGTATTCTGGGTCGGCCCTTCAGCGGTGATGGATGTTCCTTTAAAGCCACATTTCCATGGAAACACACTCTGGTGCCTAAAGAGCCTCGACACCTAAACCAGCAACGGGTCAAATGCTTGACACAAGGCCATAGGGCTAGGCACACACGCACACACACACACACACACGCACACACACGCACGCACACACACACACACACGCACACACACACACGCACACACACACCATCCTCGCCTCGCTTGCTGATTTACAAGATGGTTCTGATTCATTCTTCAGACTCCAGGCCAGCATCAGGTCAGGTAGACGGGATTATTTCATGAGAAAGGAACTATCATGAAACTGCACACAGCCACTCCTAGCCCCCCCCCCCCCCCCCCCCCCCAACCTACAAACAGCCCAAAACTTTATCGATACACGGAAACAAACAAACGCAAACTGTTTTCACAAAAATGTGCTCATAAAAAGTATCCGTACGTCACCGAACAACAAACACAAACTGTTGGCATGAACTAAAAGACACTTCCTGGAGTTCTCTGGAGGGAATAAACAGCTTCGTTCGGTCAGAAGTTGGCGCTACAGCCTCATGTGTTCACCGCTGAAGTGGCTGGTTTGAGTAAAGATATCAAACTAAAGAAAGAATGGGAACATGTTACCCATGTGAAACTAAATAGAGTATATTGAGGTGGAAACACAGTTCCCCGGTTGTTTATGTTCAAAATGCCAACAGGAAATGGAACCACATTTGAAGCGTTGGAGCACAATGGTGCCTCGGACACAAAGACGAGGACTCGACAACATACAGGGGCTGAGAGCTGAGCAGGAAACGCTGCAGAAGAATGATGGAGGATCGTCTGCTTTTGCTCCAGTTCTGTCCTCTTTGGGATGTTAAACACTAAGAATGTCCACGTATCGCCGCTAACTCCAATAAACAAGAACCGTGACTTCTTCTAACTGGAGACGAACGGAAGACGAAAGGCTGCGCGGTGCGTCTCGGGACACAGAGGCTCATTCTGAGTGACATCAGTCAGTGTCCCGGTCCACCATGGAGCTCTGGTGTTGGTGACTTCTGTCAGCACGTTGTTGCTGGGTGCCATCACTCCTCATTAGGAGCTATTGGCCTGTCCTCTTCATGTGCATGTGGCTGACGCACCGTGTCTCCTCGTGGCCGTGCATTGAAGCAATGGAACAGATACACGAGTCACAAGTTGCTTATTTACAAAGTGTGCTCTGACACAAGAGCAGCAGCTGGCAAAGACTTCCATGTGACCCACGAGGGGGCGCATGCCCACGATGAGCTGTCAGGAACCCAATTCAACACATTCGTTCTGTCGACACGTGTACGGATATTTCTTCAGACGGATATTATCCTCCACGTTTTAACCGCTCGTCCACACAAGCTTCACCAAAACGGGTATTTTAAGACAAAATCAGAGAATCCTTATTATTCCCACAGCAGGGACGTGTGCAGGATCACAGCAGCAAAGTGACAAAAAGACATCAGACAAACCCTGCAGCCCTCTGTTTAAAGAGACTCTGGTTCCTTTGTATTTGTGTCGACGAGTAAAACGGATCGTTTGGGAAACGATGACGTCATCGCCCCAATTCACACGTGCCCTTCGATGCTTTGTGTAACAACCATGCGTCTAATGATCAATTGACATTTAAACTCAACATTGCTCCACCGCTGTACAGACATACGCTCAGCGAGTGCTTCACGATGGTTCACTATTTGTTAGACTCGGCTCGCTGAGCGTGCTCAGCGTCTTCTTCTCTGGTATTTGACGTGTTGCTGACGTAGGTTTTCATCGCCACCTACTGGTCCGGTACGCGTTTGGAGTCATATTGATATTTTGTAAATATAAAATTGTTATTTTAGAATGTAGCGGAACACATCTGTTTTAAAAATATGCGTGTACGTGTAGACCGGAGCCCCTAAAACACGTCTTTGTGACTCCTCCCTCTGCCCGGGGATTTATTGTCGGGTGATTAGTGATGACAGAGAAGAGTAGCCAAAACATTTGTGCACATGTGATGATAGATGGGCCATAATTCCTCTCTGTTCTCTTTGGTCACACTACCCCCCCCCCGCCCCCATAATCTTGGCGCTTTGCGAGACCCATGTTAACACACGGCCCCAACACAAATAACACCAACCTCCTGCTGGGCTGCAGCAGCAGTGGTAATGACTGTGTGACTGTGAGAACACACACAGACGAGGATTCACTCGACACGAAGTGATTAAATCTGCTTAAAGGCTTTTCAAGTCAATTTGAAACATCAGTTAGTTGGACGACATTAAAAGCAATTTTCAACGGATGCAAAATACCTTTTTTCTTTCACGTTGATACATTTGAAACAGCAGTGAGCAATCTGCGGAGTCAAACTCAACCAGTGACATAACATTGGCCTTGTTGTTCCACTCGTGCTGCATTTCTCTTTTGAATTTGGAACCAATGTTTGAAACAAGTTTGGAGAAAGCAAACACCCCGGCGAGGGTCTGTTTCCTCTCAGAGATACACACCTTTCATGTGCTGATTTAGGTCTCGGTCCAGCCAACAGTGGAACACACACACACACACCGTCGTGTTTTCATGCCTTTGGGGGCGTTACATTGACTTCCTGGAGACTAACCATCACCATAACCTGAAACCAAGTCTTCACCTTGAAATGTAATGATTTACATTATGAAGACGTGTAATTGCATTTTGTCCTAAAAAAAAAAAGGCGAGTCCCCATAATGTGTCAGATATGCGTCCCCACAAGATGGGTAAAACCTGCCTGTACACACACACACACACACACACACACACACATGCATCGGGAGGCTTACTTCATGGAGAAAGGCCTCCAGTGTCTGTGGCCCTTCTGAAAAGTGTGATGTGGGGACCAGCGTTTCCGTCTGGGTCCTCTGAATTAGCCACGCTGAACCTGTTAACCCAGACCACACACACACACACACACACACACACACACACACACACACACACACGTGCACTGAATGATAATTCCCTGCCATACAGGACATCATGCGAGGGGAGTGACTGTTGTCAGAGCGAACAGCTGCTGTGCCAAAACACATCTATCTTCCACAGGAAGTTATTGGTCAAACAAATGTAATGAATCTGTTGTTCTTGTCTTGTTGACCATGACAAGATCTGCCCCCCCCCCTCACACACACACACACACACACACACACACACACACGATATGCAAACACTGAAAAACGAGCGCTCATGTGTGTGCGTTCACGTTCTCTTCCTCTCTGCCGTCGACACAAACAGCAGAGAGGAAAGAGAATCAAGGCCGTGGACATGAAGGCAGCTGCTTCACTCCCACGCCCAGTGAGCATAAAGAGCCCGGTGGTAAAGGTAGGAGTCATGTTAGTGACAGAAAAGTATGAAAACTTATTAACAGCTTTGTTTAAAAGCTTAACAGCCGCACTTCCTTCTGTAAGTGAGAACACAAAGAGTCAGGAGAACAGAGTGAACCAGTTCATAAGTGGTGACTTGCGGTATTGCAACGGCGGCCCAGAAATCATTTGACCAGTCGTCCACCGTCTGCAGGGGCGGGGCGGGGGGGGGGGGGTTTGCCACTGGGTATTTCATTGACTGCTGGAGACCCTTCTGTCTCCTCCCATTGGCTGGTAGACCAGGCGTCCCCAGGAGGGAGGCCCTTCTGCTGGTACAGCAGCGTGGACGACTGATTCAGTCGTCCACGCTGCTGCTGTACTCCACCCACACAGGTGCTGGAGGAGAGCTCAGTCTGTCATGCTACGTTTCTGCTAAGCTAAAACAAGAGAAGAAGAAGAAGAAGATGGCACATACGTAGGACACGAGGCGACGGTCTGCCTCGCGGCCTCGGGGCTGTCCCCAGAAGCAGATGATTTATCGCGGCCCGTGTTCATGTTCACTTGTGGGAGAGCTGATAAAATAAGGAAGTGCAGACACCGTCCTCTCGAGCCGTGCTCTGGTAGACATCAGCCTTGATCCCATAACTCCAGGAGAGCAGCCCTGTCATGCTGAAGAATGAGAGTCTGAGCTGGGTGATGGAATAGTCAGGGCCTTCAGATTCTCATAAATTACACCCTCATTATGAATAAAATCCAGTGCTGGATTCAAGGCAGAAAACGTCTTTTGTCTGCAGTATAAGAGCGAGAAAGGTGAGTGGGATGCATGAGGGGTCAAACAAAGAGGACTTTCACCAGGAGACCCTCATCTGTGCCCGTGTGGCACCAACAGTAAACCAACACTCAACACGTGAGAACGTGCCGTCGGCGCGGTTGTTCCGTTGCATTGAGATGTTCCGTTGCGTTATTTTGTTCAGTTTTATGTGACATAATGTAAGAAAGTCTTCTCAGCGTGCTTATTTAGTTCAGTAGTTTCGTTGTTTCTTTAAGATGATTTGTTTCATTGTTTCTAACATTTTATTTAACATTATGTCAGAACGTCTGCACAAAAAACTGTTCTTGTTGAATTCAATACTCCACACATTGTTCATTCCACACACATGTTGTAATGTTGAGTCAACATTCGGCTTTTCTTTCTTTGTTCTCTCCCTGTTAACCTGCTGAGTGGACATTTGTCCGTCAGATAGTGAAGGCAGAGAGCTCGTCTGCATCCTCAGGTCTCAGCTGGCGTTGGGTCTGAGACAGTTCACCTCCAGGTCCTCGAATGAGTCTTTGATGCACTGAGACCTCCAGGTCCTTGAATGAGTCTTTGATTCACTGAGACCTCCAGGTCCTTGAATGAGTCTTTGATGCACTGAGACCTCCAGGTCCTCGAATGAGTCTTTGATGCACTGAGACCTCCAGGTCCTTGAATGAGTCTTTGATTCACTGAGACCTCCAGGTCCTTGAATGAGTCTTTGATGCACTGAGACCTCCAGGTCCTTGAATGAGTCTTTGATTCACTGAGACCTCCAGGTCCTTGAATGAGTCTTTGATGCACTGAGACCTCCAGGTCCTTGAATGAGTCTTTGATGCACTGAGACCTCCAGGTCCTTGAATGAGTCTTTGATTCACTGAGACCTCCAGGTCCTTGAATGAGTCTTTGATGCACTGAGACCTCCAGGTCCTTGAATGAGTCTTTGATGCACTGAGACCTCCAGGTCCTTGAATGAGTCTTTGATGCACTGAGACCTCCAGGTCCTTGAATGAGTCTTTGATGCACTGAGACCTCCAGGTCCTTGAATGAGTCTTTGATGCACTGAGACCTCCAGGTCCTTGAATGAGTCTTTGATGCACGGAGCCTCCGTCTCTGCGCCTCAGTAGCAGACAAAGATGTTTGTGTTGGACTTTACGCTTGTTTCTCCTGCAAATGTGAGCAACCCGTACATTCAACCTCTGCACTGAACCTTTTCAGTCGTTGCTCTCACATCTCCGTTTCACGCAGCACACAGTTCAGACGGATACGATCACACGGTTGCTCCTGCAGAGCAGAGCCAGAGTCTCACACTCTGAGCCGTGGTGCTGGAAGTCATTTCAAGCCCTCTGTTCTTCACGGCAAGTGAGCACGGCCACTCTTCAGCTCCATCAGAGCGAGGGGCTGTTCTTCACTGTATTTGTTCTTTTCTCCGTCCACAGGTGCAGGCTGAGCTCAGAGACCACCGGCCACAGCGTCTCTGTGGGGAGGAATGAGTCTCCCTCCTGGGCTGACTGCAGAATGTTCTTCACCTCTGGGACGTTGGTCCGGACCATTTCAATGGGATCTGTGCTCATGTGGTCTTGTGTGTTGAGCTGAGGTTACAAAGGATTGAGCAATCTTCAAGGTTTATTCCCATAGACAGCAGCACGACACTGCTGGAAGGAGAGTTTTGGGTCTGCTTTTGTATCTCGTATATTTGTCATTTTAGAGCTGGAAGTCGTCTTCTTTGTGAGAGTTATGTTATTCCATTGATTCTCATATCTGGTGGACACAAATACAGCAGCCAGCTGAGCACGAAGACAACGTCTCTTTCAAAGCACCTCTCAGGTTTGCAGCGTAACGTTTAATTCGTACAAAAACCAAAGTAAAAAACTCACATTTCTCCACACATTTAACTAATGAGAATATAATGTGTTATTTAGTCCATCTTAGAGGTGCTGGTATGCAGATTCTGTTGCCAGTCTTTATGCTAAGCTAAGCTAATTATGCTGACTACATGCCATGAGAGTGGTCTGACTTTCATCATCCAACGTTCTGCAACAAAACAAATGCAATCATTTACAGAAACGTTGAACAATCGTAGCTCAACGCACTCTGTAATACATCCGTGGTGGAATATTCCTGTTTGAACTGTTTCTCATCCAACTTTATTCACGATGTTTACGTTTCACCATTGTGCTGCAGAAGGCGACATATGTTTGAGATTGCCGTTCGTTCTACTGATTTTTTAAATGTCTCTCGTCTTCAAAGCTCTCAGAGGTTTCAGTAGCCTCAGCTTTTGCTCTTTACATCTCTGGAAGTCATAAGCAACCTGCATCGTAGTTTATCCGTGAGCCACAGTTTTCAAAACAACACGTAATCCTAGATACCAGAGGGATGAAGTCTGTCGGGCTGCTTGGGGAACAGGACGCTCCGGAGGGGCCTTGTTTGGAGTCGGCCCTTTGTGAAGAGCTGGTGTTTAGAGCTGTGAGCACGCTTTAGCCCGGGTCACTTCGCCAAGCAGCTTTTGATTCTCTGTCTTTGTTCTCCAATCAGAAACGTGTTTCAGTTTGAAAAGCATGTCCTGAAATTGGATCCTTCTGCAAGCGAGCCGAACAGGAACAGTGTGCAACCTTAACTGGAAGCAGATCGTCCTTCCCTTCATCAATGGGCTGGGCTACGTGTGTGTGTGTGTGTGTGTGTGTGTGTGTGCGCACACCTCTGCTGTTATATGCAGTGTACCTTACAGTTCAGTGTGTAACATATCTGTGGTTGTGAAACATCATCGCCCAAAGTGTCAGTCCCTCTGCGAACATCTCATCCGGCGTGACAGCTTCATTTATCCACCGTGCATGACATCATTTACCCGTCAGACGTATTCATGCTTCTTTCATCCTCCCTGCTGCAGAGGGAACACCCTCGCCTGTAACCAGCTCAGTAGCACACTTAGCATATATTTTCCAAACGTGGACGCCAGGAAAAAATGTTGCCATTATACATCTCTGCAAACCCGATGACGTTGAATGTGTTATGTTTACTATAACAAGTATAAAGAGGGAGAAAGGCCGGTGGGAGTCCCCGTGAATTTTGGATTCACGTGGATTCCCACCGGCCTTAGTTATAACACTTGTTATGAAACATTGTTACACTTCTTACGTTAATTATTTATTTACACGAGCTAAGTTGCTTTGTTGTTTCTAAGCGTTACGCCTACCGCTGCGCCGCACCGCTACGCTGTATAGTGTTTTGTTGCGTTGTTACATTATGTTGTTACATTACGTTGTTACATTGCGTTGTCACGTTACGTCATCACATTACGTCGTCATATTATGTTGTTACATTGTGTCGATGTGTTACGTTGTTACATTACGTTGTTATATTACGTTGTTCCATTACGTTGTTACGTTACGTCGTTACATTACATCGTCATATTATGTTGTTACATTATGTCGATGTGTTACGTTGTTACATTACGTTACGTCGTTACGTTACGTCGTTACGTTACGTCGTTACGTTACGTCGTTACGTTTCGTCGTTACGTTACGTCGTTACGCTACGTCGTTACATTACGTTGTTACATTACGTCGTCATATTATGTTGTTACATTATGTCGATGTGTTACGTTGTTACATTACGTTGTTATATTACGTCGATGTGTTACGTTGTTACATTACATTGTTATATTACGTCGTTACGTGACGTCGTTACGTTACGTTGTTACATTACGTTGTTACATTACGTTGTTATATTACGCCGTTACGTTACGTCGTTATGTCGTTACGTCGTTACGTTGTTACATTACGTTGTTACATTACGTTGTTATATTACGCCGTTACGTTACGTCGTTATGTCGTTACGTCGTTACGTTGTTACATTACGTTGTTATATTACGCCGTGTCGTTACGTCGTTATGTTGTTATGTTACGTCGTTACATTACATCGATGTGTTACGTTGTTACATTACGTTGTTATATTACGTCGTTACGTTACGTCGTTACATTACGTCGTTACGTTGTTATGTTACGTCGTTACATTACGTCGTTACGTTGTTATGTTACGTCGTTACATTACGTCGATGTGTTACGTTGTTTATTTTCACACAAACTCTGGTCTGTCACGTGAACCAAGACGTTTTGTGTCCTAAACCTTTCCATCATTTCGTAATGTTAACCTTGTGGCGTTGTGCGTTTCTGCGAGTGTGATACGAGACTGATCGGAAACGTATTTATTTTTCAGAAACGTCGACATTCATCTGTGCTGTGCAAGAATGTGTGCTGCTAAAATGTTCTTTAGCAACTGGGTTTTATATTTTACAGAAAACACAGACTTGGAGTTGCTCCTTTGCCGCCTGCTAAGCCAACAAGTGTCATGTGTCATGAGATTTGGGATGCGATGCCATCACACATGCCACACAGCGTCTCATCCATGTCATCTTAAAATAGGTTTGACTGTTCTGACCTTACACAAAGAGCCCCTCGGAACAAACGAGGTGTTAAAGACTCCGGGACTCGCAGCAAATTGCTTCCATTTTGATCTCCCTTCATTCTCCCGTCTGTTGAGGAAACCGATCCCGTAACATCGGGGGGAGGAATGTGTCCAGAGGAGCCTTCGTTAGCCCAGAGCTGTGGTGAGGAGATCTCAGGCTCCTCTTCTCACATCATTACAGGAGCTTCACAATCAGCCTCCTGGGAAAGTGAGCAGAGAAATGTCTACGAAGCACATGTAGGGAAGAGCTTCCAGATGTGACATGTCAGCATCAACGACACTCAGTGATGAGGCGGGGGGGCTGACAGGCTCTCAGCGTGAATGAGAATATCACTCAAGGAGAGAAAGAGAAAAATAATCATCTCTTCAATGGCGACCTGTGTTTGTATCTGCGGACGCTTTTTTGGGGGGAAGGTTGTGTTTACATGGGAACGACTGCTCGCAGGTTTGTGTGCGCATGTTTCAGTGACAACGTTTGCCTTGTAGTACATGAGAGTGTATGAAAGAGAGAAACACACACACACACACACACACATCCTTTAATCACAGAGGAGCTGTGCATTCATGAGCCTGCCTGCACACGTTGAACGTTGGTCCTGCAAAACCCCGGATTGTGTTCAATGTTTTTTATGTCCGTGTGTGTGTGTGTGTGTGTGTGTGTGTGTGTGTGTACAAAACTGTGATGAATGTGTGTTACATGAACAAATGAAAACTAAGATTCACACAGCGATTTCTACGTAATATTGGGTATTAAACGATTCCGCATAATGTGATATCCCACAAAAGGGTTTTTGTGCATTTTCCTACGAAAGCTAACAACTCGTGTTTATTTCTGCCCGTTTTCAAACTAAATTCACGCCTTGACAGTTAGTTTAGAGAACAAAGCTGCTGAGATGTTGAGGAAAAGATTGCTGTTCGGGTTAAAATAGCGACAGAAGTGCTGTTACCGACGTACGCAATTACGATTCAATTAAAACAACGTAGACTTCTCGTGTCACGGGGAACGAGGGCGGCCTCCTGGATGAAAGATCGCTTTTTGTTCCACCTCCACTCCCAGCCGGCGTTTGTGGGCTTTGCGGTCCGGTTCACGATGACGTGGATTACGTACGATTTGATTTTGTGCAATATCTACGAATGACAGCGCATTCTATTTTGTATAGCTATGAACGCTGCACACACACCACTTCCTGCTCTGGTGTAAAATGTTGGCAGTGGATGTAAATCCTTCATTATGGAGGTAACTCCCGGGATTCTGGCCCGTGAGAGCTTATTTCGGGTGAACGCCAGCAGCAGCGTGTTTGTGCATTCCATCACGAGGTCTGTGGGCCACATGCAACGTACAGTACAACCAGCAACGGGCAGCCAGCTGCCGAACTCCTAAAGAGAAGAACATGTTCCAGCCAAGCCTGGCCGACGACACGCCTTCAGTGGGGTTCACGCACATGTGGAGGAGAGCGGAGCGCTTTCAGGTCCAACTCAGTCACCAGGTCGTCTTCAATGACCTGAGAGGCTCGGACTCACTCGCTGCTGAATGGACGATAAGAGGCGATCGGGCCCACGCTCTCTTCCTGCCGGGGCACAGCAGCTGGCTGGCCGTTGCTGGTTGTACTGTACGTTGCATGTGGCCCACAGACCTCGTGATGGAATGCACAAACACACTGCAGCACTCTGTGCCCGCGCAGCAACGGACACACCACGCTGCTGCTGGCGTTCACCCGCAGTAAGCTCTCACGAGCGTCCAGCCACATGTCAGCCAGATGCTGCGGCCTCAGTCCCCCTTCAAAGAAACAATTAGGCACAATCATCGCAACATGTAAATGAATTTCATCCGTGATTAAAATGTGCGGGCCGAGCGGGACGCACCGCCAGGTGGTTGTAATCGAGATGGCGGTCGCAGTGCTTCGCCTCAACGAGGGCGAAGGAAAGAAAAACCTGTTTGTTTAGCCACGTCTGGTCAAGTGACCCCCCCCCCCCCCCCCCATGTTCACCCACCAGCAAAGGCATCTGTCCCTTAATACCGCTTTAATGAAGGTCATTCCTTTTAATGGAGCCTCATTTCAGACTCCAGTAATTAAGGCTCGCGGTGCACTTGATTGTTGAGACAATGTTGAGTGCCAGGTCTCCAAATAAACAGACCCCCCCCCCCCCCCCCCCGCAGGCCACCGGGCATCTGAACACAACACCGTGCAGCTCACAGTGCAGCAGCTCAGAGGAACATGAAGCACGGAGGAGACGATGAGAAACACATTTCGTCCGGCGAGGAGGAGGACGGGAGGCCATCAGAACAACTTCTCATGTAAATGTGCTTTGAAAGGTTCAGAGCAGCGATCGAGCTTCTCGTGTCAAGTGTTCGTCAGACTGCAAACAGGAAACGGGGAAAGATCAGAATCACCGTCGCTGTCAGATCAATGCTCCGACGATACCTCAAATAACAACAAGAGGTAGAAGATCAAAGCCATATTCATGTTTCATTCTTCACCTCTTTACTTTGGATTTCATTCAACTTGTTTTTTTTTCTTTTTTACAAAATGAACCAAAACACTGACAATAATAATGAGAATAAATACGAAATACGATTTTAATTTAAATAGAAATTAATCAGGTTTGAATTGAAATGAAACACGAATGTTAAACTGGTTTACATGATATATCGTCAATATATCGATCGTGGTTTTACTCAAAACTAAATGGTACTAATGATCATCTGTACATATTTTCTGAAACAAGGTCCAATGAGGGAGTCCGGGAGGGGAGGGGCTTCCCCTCTGTTGAGTAAAGGTCAGAGGGCAACACGTCACAGCTCCTCTGCGTCTCCTCTGCTCTTCAGGAGATGTTGCGTTGCAGCATTCAGACATGAGGACGACGTGTTTGGACTCCAAGATGAAGTGCTGAGGTTAACTGTGCCAGCAGGATGATGCCATGTCACGATCACACACTCACAGATACTTATACAACAAACATAAATAGTGTTTCAATCTCGTTCCCCAAGCCGGTGAAATGAATTCTAAATAAACAGGAGCTGAACTGAAGGCTTAGATATACCCGGGATAATGAATGTCTCTGCTCCTCAGATTAGAGAGATCCATCTTCCGAGGTGTGTCATCTACCCAGCATGCTCTGCTGCTTCCTGGCGTCAGCTGGTATAATGTTGATGTACGAGCTGTGAAGAGGAGCCTTGTTTTATCTTCGCCCCGCGTGGTGACATGGGACGGTTGTTGTTGTATCTCCGGCGCCGAGGCCTCGGGATGCTCTCCCCTCGGCCTGCTGAGGGCCTGATGAAAGCGCCGGACCACCTCGTCCAGATGGCCGACATCCATCAGAGGAGCAACATGTCAAACAGTGAGCGCGGAGGCTATCGGCCCCCCGGTCAAACAGGGTTTAAGCCTGACAAACACCTCCGACGTGCTGCTGTTGGTGCACGTTGGGATGGCAGCAGTCACTTCTGTTACGTTGTCAGCAGGAAGATGTACAACAGAGATTTCCATCTTGACAATATGACACGAAACATCCCATCATTACGAACTCCAAGAGCCCCGACGGCCAATCAAATCAAGGGCAGGGTGCCCACTGTGAGCCTGCTCCTCGTTCTAAAGTCACATGATCTGTATCAGCATTGATTCAGTGAGGAGGTTGAGAGTTACATGTTCCTGCCCCTTTAAATACAGACGCACTAAAAACACACAACAGAGGCATTACTGCAGGAGCAACATATTGAAAGGTATGACTGCGTACAGCGAGGCCGGACACGTGTTGGTGAGACTCAGAGGCCGACAAACAAACGCACCGACCGACAAACCAGCGCTTTGAAGTGGCGAATGATCGGCAAGCTGCCCGCTCACAAACCTCTTCAGCAAATAAAAACAGAACGCCACATCCAAGAGTCAGATCAGCCTCAACGGGCTACAATACACTTCTGCAGTTTAACCTCCAGCCCCCCCCCCTCTGTTTCCTGATTGCTTCCACACACTCCAAGCACGTCCAGCTGGAGACTGTAAAAATAAACTTCCATGTTAAAAGCGGGTAGATTAGCCCTTTTTTAAATTGGTTTCGTTTCATGTTTTTTTTCCTGCGTTCTCTGTGTCCAACCTGGCGGGACAGAGAGAGTGTGTGTGTGTGTGTGTGTGTGTGTGTGTGTGTGTGTGTGTGTGTGTGTGTGTGTGTGTGTGTGTGTGTGTGTGTGTGTGTGTCGAGCAGTGCAGTGGAACACTAATTGGCAGGAGAGAGGAGAATAAGACCTGTCGCCGGCCAGATGTTTCCGTATGAGGCCGTGAGTGCGGTGCAGGTCCGAGTCCTTCACCGTGCATCAGAGGGATTCCCGGCACAGCTGTGCAGCGCCGCGCTCCTCGTGTTGCACGTCGTCAAAGACAGGAATGCCGTGCGGGGATCTGGTCAGTGGACGAGTCAAACCTTTTATCTCATTCGGGCCGATGACATCATGACTGGAGATCCTGTCTGCACTTTGACTTGTATGAGATAAATATAGAATGTTTAAGGTTTCCCTTTCCGTTCTTTTAAACATATTTCTGTGGCACATGATGAAGCCGATCACTCTTCACTGTTTTTAGGGCGACAGACGGAGAGAGAGAGAGAGAGAGAGAGAGAGAGAGAGAGAGAGAGAGAGAGAGAGAGAGAGAGAGAGGCTTAAAGTGAACCTCAAGCAAAGCATCTGGGAGGCTTAATTACAAGTAAGCTCAGTTTAATAAGCACTGGATCGTATATCTCAGCTGAGCGTGCGGCGGAGGAGCGAGGAGCCTCCAGAGGCTCAGGAATGTCAGTGTTTGTGTTTGAATGTGCTCGTGCAGCGTGCCAGCAGCGCTGCAGCGAGGACGGCTGTTCCAGGCTGGCACCGCATCCACTCTGGCTGAGGGGGAACGTTTGGCGGCGGAGAGCGAATGAGTAACTCTCTCCTTCCCCTCAATGACTGCTGATGAGGTGCTCTGGGGCAAGGCACTTAACCTTCGGCCCGGCCGACGCGGCACCCGGGAATGTGTGGACCTGCGTGAAAGAGGAGCGCTAGAATGAAATGAAGAAAAGACCCGAACTTGACTTTGCCTGCATGAACTTCGAACAAGAGCCTCTGCTCTGTGAGGCCTGTGTGCACAGAGCACCTTCCTCTGACAGCCAGCGGGTTGTAACTGTTCCCAATGAGGATCTCTGCAACCGTCTAGAGAGAGTCGCTGCACCAGTAGTCATTGCTCTCCACTTATTAAAACGGACATGTAACACTGAGAGTCAGCTGAATTCAGATGTATCCAGTGGGAGCTTGGTAATAACCGTGAAGCTTGCGAGATGCTGACTTGATTTGTCTGCTTCTTTCTTCTGAAGCCTCATTTTCACCATCGACTGGATTTAAGAAGTGGCCGTCGTCATCGTGACGTCATACATTGGTTTGTGGACTGATGTTTTGAAGCCTCGAGTTTGGAGATTTTGCTGTCGCCATCTTGGATTCCGGCGTCGCCATGTTAGTTTTTTTGCAACCAGTGAACAGGAAGTGACCACATAAGGACTGAGGGTGAGTGACGTAGAGACGCCGTGTACGTCTCTGGTGTCGACCTGTCAATCACTGTAGCCCCGCCCTAAAGCATCCCCTGCTTTATGGTCTGTGTGACTCTAAATGGACCATAATGTACTAAATGAACATCATGCTGTGTTGAAGAATCCAGCCGGCTGAACGTGAGCGTTTTGAGTCCCTCGGCCCAACAAACAGCAGAGGTTATGAGCACCACGTTAACCAGCAGCACGGTTCCACAGCGCAGGAAATAGAACGCGATCGCCTGCATTCCATGCCGACCTCGGTAACTGCAGTGAGACTGAGTTGAGTCCAC
Organism: Melanostigma gelatinosum; assembly: GCF_949748355.1. Taxonomy (NCBI): domain Eukaryota; kingdom Metazoa; phylum Chordata; class Actinopteri; order Perciformes; family Zoarcidae; genus Melanostigma; species Melanostigma gelatinosum. Next base: position 29,877,973 of record NC_136637.1, read on the forward strand.
ACAGCTGTGTGACTCTGTGACTCTGTGAAGTGCCGGCCAATCGTTTGGCCTTGGTCTGCTCTCTGACTGCTCTCTCCTTCAAGCTTTGATCTCAGAGCTATTCCAGCTTTACATCCCCAGCCTCTCTGATCATCTCCCATAATTCACAGTCACAGCGTTTCGTTGTGTGCGGGTGAAGTCGGTCCGCCGGCTCTTCTTCTATTCGTGCTCCCGTTGTGCTGAAGCGCCGCTGAAGGATTCCTGACTCGACTAAACGGCCGAGCTGTAATCTGGGCCGCTGACTGACGCTGCCTTCAATGGCCGTGTTGACACAAGGCTCTGCCGTTAGCGTCTGTCATCCAGTCAGCGCTCATTCATGTCACGAGGGGCCCCGTGGCCCCCGAGTCAGAGTAAGACACACAAACACCGCTCCTGTCGTCGCCAGCTAAACCTCCACGTGCTCTTAAAGTTAAAGACAATCATTTCAACTACTTTTCCAGATTGTGTCTATTGTACCCTCTTCTTTACGTCAACGCTGCACTCAAGTCTGCACTTAGTGGGCGTAGTCAAGCATTTTACTTATGAACTAAAAAAAACTAAATATTGAACATTGGTCATGACTTTACTCTCTTCTTTTACCAGAAACACACGGGTAACACGCCGACTGTCTGGAAGTGATATTTAAGACTTCAACTGACAAAATCTGATCGCAAATTTAGACGCTGTAATCCAAGATGGCGACGGCGAACTCAAGGCTTCAAAACATCACGAAGCAATGAGGGAAGACGACGTCCACGTCTTATACGTAGGCTGTGGTCTAATCCATGCGCTAAATACATAAACGTGCAACGGGATTCCTCACAACTTCAGGAAGGAATTTAAAGGTAACAGAGAGAAACACTATTTGGGATCTAATCTTTGAGAATTGGACTGTTTTTGCAACGAGTTAAAATCTGTGCTCAGGAGCACCGAGACGTGCAGTGCTTCCTCCTCAGTGCTGCAGTACAGAAATGAAGAGTGAAGGTATTCGTCATCTTTCAAAGTATAGGAAATAAATAAGTTAATTACACAGCTGTACATTTCAAGCCTGCTGCCAGACTGAATCCCATAACAGTGCATATGGTTTGTATTACACCTCGACTGAGCAGAATATACACATACTGTACCTCTGAACGACACCTGTGCTGCTCATGAGTACAACGTACAGTCACATTCACGTACTCCACAGTAAGCGGCTCCTTTCTACAAACACTTCCATCATTTGTCGCTCACAGTAAACGTCTCGTTCTCTCGTCTCCGCGCTGACGCTGATGCAGTGTGTGGGGTCTGAGTGTGAGTAAGCAGCTATATATTGCAGTCCGGTAATTACACGCTATGCAGGCTCTCTCTGCAACCCTCAGGATACGACACCGTGCCGCTCTTGACGAAATGGGAATTTCCCATCCTGCGCTCGGCCTGCTGTTTCAGGTGTTCAGACGAGCTCCCAGAAGCCTCAGCGTGGCTCGTGTATTGTTCAAGCGGAGTTATGGTTCTGCTGTAGGTCTTTGAACAACAGTCGGAGCCCCTGAGAGACAATGTCTGGTGCTTTTTCACTTCAGTCATCAAAGGACATTTCCATTATTATGACTGTTTACTTGTAATACAGGAATGTACAGAAGAAAAATAAACATTTAAAAGACTTTAAAAAGTAACTAAACGTCAGAGTTTTGGCTGAATTTCTGCATTTTACTACTGTATTTTATTTCTTACACTGTTTTTTTATGTTTTTTTATTGTTTCTATGAATGTTCTTAATTGTTTTTAAATCTCCTTTTCTTTTGCCTTATGTTTTGATGCTTTTAATGGTTTTATGTGAAGCACTTTGAATTACCTTGTTGTTGAAATGTGCTGTACAAATAAACTTGCCTTGCCTTGAAGTAACTACCCTGGAAAAATGTTAATAATGCCTCTCAAACGTGGAAAAAGGAGGTCTAATGCTGTGTTCACGCCAATCGTGGCTATCGTTGGCTAATTATCTGTAACCAGTGCAGCATTACAGGCACAACAGAAGCCGTTCCCTCTTACTTTACGACTAGAAATTAAAACATCAGCACATTACGAAACTCGTGAATCAGTGTTGATGACTGATGTACGTTCCTACACTTCTCATGAAGCATTAAGACGTTCAATTTGACTCTTTTAGCGGCTGGCTAGTTAGCTAGCTAGCTAACTAAACCAGATTTCATGCCACAGTGTCAGAACATAAAAAGCACCACATGAACTGCTGGCTTGGTCTACGTTGTTTTAACATTTAGTTGATCTTCACTGTTTTTAAGTTAACGTTCAGCACAGTTGTTACCCATTTAATTAGCTTATGCTAATCGCTAGCTTTAATGGCTAATGAATATTGTAATGATTATGCTTAGGTAAGAGGTCTGTTATGGTGACAAATTGTAGAATTAATTCTTGTGAGACATTTGTGAGTTATAGTTTGCATGCAATGCTGGGACATAGTGTATGTATGCTAGCTATCAGCATTAGTGCAAGCGTTTAGTCTGAGCTATTCAGAGGCTAATTGAAAGGTAACAGCTACTCTTCACTAAAGTCCTCCTGCAGGGTCGGTCGCCAGTTAGCCACAATATGTAGAATTCAAATAATTGCACAAAAATATCAAGACACATAAACATATGTGTTGGTTTTAAGCTTAAAAAAAAAGTGGTTTCTCTTAAATCTTGGAGGGGTGTCAGCGGGAGATGGAACGTTTCCAAACCGGAGTGACGATGTGGGGAATAGATTCAGTTTCGTGCAGGAAAAATGTAACACTTCTGGAACATTTCACGCCAAACACATGGCCTCTGCTCCAGGGGAGCGCTTCATTTCACTGCCCTGTACCTGTGATCAGAGCTCTGCCATCACAGTTTCCCTACGTCACCACACACACACACACACACACACACACACACACACACACACACACACACACACACACACACACACACACACACACACACACACAGGTTCTGGCAGGAAATCCAGAAAGTCCCAGCTTTTTTCACCGTGTTGGACCTCACAGACATGACATCATGCGGCAGACGGATGCATGTAACAGGCGATACCTTGATGACAGCACTTCATCTCAGCCCAACCCAATCTCACGGGGAGACGTGCAAATAGCATGACGCTTTTTAAGTGTCGTTGTTATGCATTTTATAGACTTTTCTTCATTTGACGCCACCTCGTTACCGTGAATCGGTTTCAGTTAGGTTCAGGCAAAAAAAACATTTCGTTAGCTTGGACTTAAAATAATTAAATAAACTAAGTATTAGATGTTTTCTGAAATGTTATGTTTAAATATGCAAGTGAGGCATTATGTAATGGTAACTTTTGGTGAATTTAGTCGAAATCTACAGACGTAAACAGACAAAGTAATAAAATAAATATTTTATTTCCTCTAGTCTGAAAGAAGACGAGTTATGGAGGAAAAATAGACCAAAATCTCTAAATTGACCAGTGCATGAAAAACATCTCTCTTTCACATTTCCGGAGTTTTGGATTACTTCAACTCCATTTCCTCAAAGTGAAGCTCTCAGCACACAGGAGGAATGTGTTTGAAGCTGTGAAGTGTGATACAGACACAGACTTATCGTTCAGTCAGTCACATGATCTCAAAGTTACGGTCTTTTCAAATGTTGTTGGTGAGGAAATGTTCCTCTGCCTGCTCTCTGATCACGTCCTGATCGGTGTGATGACTCACAACGTTTAACTGCTTTTACAAGCACATGAAAGACGGCGTTTGCCTCGAACCATTCTGGTGCAATAATAATAGCCATGGAACGATATTTAACAAGGAAGGAGTTACGCAACATCGCTGGCTTCATTCATCTGGTACAGTGATGACATGTGTGTCATCACTGTACCATTTTAATTACGGCTTCGTTCAAACATGACGGCACATTTACGGAAAATGCTCCCACAATATTTGACTCCTCGCGTGCAAGAAAGAGTGAATTATAATATAATGATAGCAAAGCGTGTCTGTCTGTCTACCTGTCTCTCTGTCTACCTGTGTCTCTGTCTACCTGTCTCTCTGTCTACCTGTCTCTCTGTCTACCTGTCTCTCTGTCTACCTGTGTCTCTCTGTCTACCTGTCTCTCTGTCTACCTGTGTCTCTCTGTCTCTCTGTGTCTGTCTGTGTCTCTGTGTCGCTCCCTGATTGCTGCCAACCTGATTCACCTGTTACAAGCTGCACACCTGCAAACCATCTCCTCATCAACACTGCAGTGGAACTTCTTCACTCACTCTTCGTCAGATCGTTTCAAACAAATAAGTTTTCATTAAATGTCAAAAATATCTGCAGGAAATAAATAAACACGACAGTGGTTGTTAAGTTTTCTTTGGTCAATAAATCACCAAACAATTATAATTTATTTCGTCCATATTTGACATGCTGTCAGTTTGTTCGTGCACGAACTTTACCAAATGATCTGAACAGAATATTGAAGCTGCACATTGTTAGATTAGCATGGTGCATGACACTTTAACATTGACCTCAACATTATTCAACCTGTACATTTATCTGTAAAGCGAGATATAAGAATACAAGTTTATCGTTTTGGATATTATTTTCACAGTTCCATAATTAGCCAACTAGACAGGCTGAGAATCATCACCTTTAATTATGTTAAGTTAATTTAATGGATTCATCTGTTCCATCACGTCATTGAGAGGAATGTTCTGCTGTTAAAAACCTCTTCATCATGTACACATGGTAAGCTCTCTTTCTTCTCTGCATTTTTTTGTCCTTTTTTTAATGCTAATATTTTAAACGTAATGATGTTCATTCTTTTTTGAGGGCTTTAAGTCATTAAAAGTTTCTCCCACAAGCTCGTACATACTTTGACATTTTTTAAGTGATTTGTATTCAATGTTCTATTTGTTTAAAACCTAAAATAAATATGTCAATAAATTGTTGCTTCAATAATGTGGGGCACATAACCTGCGTGCCACCCGCAGACGATACGAAGTGGACGTAGTCGTCGTAGCGTCACTCATTTGATTTTGGGCTGCTGTTTGAAGCCTTAAGTTCTGACATTTTGCCGTCGCATTGTTGTTTATTTTTTGCAACCAGTGAACAGGAAGTGATCATATCTGGACTGAGGAGTGACGTAGAGACGCCGTATACGGATAAATGGAACATAATGTACTAAATGAACATTATGCTGTGTTGAAGAAGACTTGAAACTAGAGATTGAGACATAAACTCATGTTTACAATGTTTACTGAGGGAATAAATCAAGAGAGAAGTAGAGTCATCTTCTATAGACTTCTATACAACCAGAGGAGTCGCCCCCTGGTGGACACTAGAGAGAATGCAGCTTTAAGACTTTCGGTAGAACCAGAGGTTGCCGCCTGATTGATTGCGACCCACTACATGACGGATTGACTTCTGCACTGTAACACGTCCTTCATCCCTTGTCCTCCAGGGACTCATGGAGACATAATGTGCTCTCCAGAATGTTTGCTATAAAGGGTTAGTGTTCAATCCCCACTGTATTTTTCTTTTCAAGTAAGAATAGTGGCCTAACTTTGTCGTTGTTGTCTGTGTTGAGTAGCTCTGAGACCACGCCGGACAGCCGGTAACGCTTCATTGGTCTCACGGTGCTAAAAGCCCAAGTCACAGGGTTCACGTCTGAACACAGGAATGATCTTCACGGCTGAGAGGGCGACTCTCCGAAGGAAACGTTAGCGCTGGAAGAAGAGATGAAGGAGCTGCTGTGTTTGACTGTAACTCAGAGAGGAACACAAAAGACAAGATATCATCAGGTTTCAACCTTTAACACTCAAGCAAACACTTTGCAGTCATCTGTCAAAAGAAGCACACGGACAAAGTATTATAAATTAAACTAATTGGCTATAAATGTATGCTTTAGGGCGGAGCTACCCTGTGATTGACAGGTCTCTACCAGAGACGTAAAGGTCGTCTCTACGTTACTCCTCAGTCCAAATATGGTCACGTATGTTCATCTGACAAAAACAACATGGCGACGACCGTATTTAAAGATGGCGACGGTGAAATCACCAAACTCGAAGCTTCATCCCATCCAACCAATCCAACCAATGAGTGACACTTCTTATATCCATTCTGTGGTCGCAATCCAAAATACCTCTTCTGAACACGAGTGACTGAGTGCTCCTGTGTGAGTAGGAGACTGTGTGTCTCTGTCTGTGTGAGTCAGTGGAGCATCTTAAAGCTGTACAGTAGATAAGAAAGGGCAGCGAGAGACACGGGAGGGGATCCATTACTCATTGGACTCCTATGGAGAGCAGAGCAGGCAGCACCTGAATCCGGTTTAATGGTGGAAATGGATGCAGCGTCTCCCCGCAGAGCAATCCCCTTTATGGTGAGCGCTCGCCTGTGATATATGGAAAGAAGACAGATGCCAGCGAGGGAGGCGGTTGGGACACGGAGGTGATTGGACGGACTCTCCTGAGTGATGCGGAGGGCCGAGCCCGAGCTTTGAACTCGCGCCACAGTCCAGGGTCACGCCGGGGTGATTGAGTGCTGCTGCTGTGCTCCCACAGGAGAGGACGAAAGGGAGGCTGGGAACTCATTTTCAGTGAGCCGACGGGAAGAAGATGATGTTAATGGCCAGTTTGTAGCGGTGCATCGAGACGTCGGCCTCAGCTTCAAGAAATCCAACGGCCACGAGTTAAACAGAAACAAAGAGGACAATTTGTGGCTGATGTGACTGCTAACGTCAGCATGCTCACAGTGACAATGTTAACATGTTGATGTTTAGCAGGTTTGCCATGTTACCATCTCAAACAGCTGAACCGAGACACTTCTAATTATTAAGAACAACAAACTAAATGTCAAGCCGTTGTTTGTATTTTTTAACAAACCTTCAATTATTGGCCTTTGAGAAAGTGTCACAACTGAACAAAAAACCCTAAAATGAACAAACGGAATTGCAACTGTTCTGTTCCTTGTGTTTTTCAGTGTTTTTCAGAATTTCTGATGATTTTATCTCATAAAGAAATTATAACAAAGCGAAGAACAATA